>NW_022632434.1:0-11503 GCF_010015895.1 Lontra canadensis | reverse complement strand
CATCTGGTGTGTGGAGACCAGGCGTGCTGCTAAGCATCATAGTAAGCCCAGGACGGGGCCCCCAGCAAAGAACGATGGGGCCCAAGATGTGGCGAATGCCAAGGTTGGGGAGCCCTGTTCTGGAGACACATGTTGAAGTAGCTGTGGGTCAAATGATAGGACGAAGATATTTGCTTCCTGGGGCGCCTGGGTGGCTCAGTGGGTTGAACCACTGCCTTCGGCTCGGGTCATGATCTCGGGGTCCTGGGATCGAGCCCCGCATCGGGCTCTCTGCTCAGTAGGGAGCCTGCTTCTTCCCCTTCTCTCTCTGCCTGCCTCTCTGCCTACTTGTGATCTCTATCTGTCAAATAAATAAAATCTTTAATAAAAAGAGATTTATTCAAAATAGGCCTAAATTGATAACAACCTAAATGTCCAACAACATGTGAATGTATAAACAGACTAAGTATATCCGTACAAGGGAATGCTATACACCAATAAAGAAGGAATGAACTACTGATGAATGCAACAAACATGCATGACTTAAACACACTGTCTCACCAAAAGAAGCCAAAACAGTACACACAATATGATTCTACCTAAATGAAATTCTATTTAGAAATTCTGTCCTATATAGTGAGAGAAAGCAGACTGGTTGGCAAAGAGAAGGGTAATGGTGGGGTAAAGGACTGGGAAGTGTTATGCCCCAATAATGGGTCCATGATTAAAGGAACGAGACTGATACAAAGCGAAGGTCAAGCAAAGCTTTATTTTGCACCAAGCATCAAGAATCTAACTGAAAGTTCGGGGCCGCACCTCTTACAAGAGAGGGCGACCCTTCTCAGTTTCAAAGTCTAGCTTTTAAGGGCAAAGACCATGCAGTCGGGCCTGGACACGCACAGGTGGCCAATGAGATTGTAACACACACAGGAAACTCCACAGTGATGCGAGGTGAGCAGTTGAGTTACAATTTACCCTAGTAGATTTTGAACCAGCCTATTATACCTTGATTGGGATTGGAGCCCAAAAGCCTTCCAAAGGGCGGGGCCCATACTCCTTGGTAACCAGGGAGACAGTATGCGCCCCCACTGATCCGATGTCTCCACCTGGCCTGACCCACCTTTGTATCTGGGCTTTGTTACCTGAAGCTGGTTTCTGGGACTTGTCTCCAAGTAAATCCCTTGGGGTAAAGGGAGCAGGGACAGTTTCTAAATAGGTCCTTACAGGAAGGAGCATGAGGAAACTTTCTGGAGTACTGGAAATGTTTTCCTCTGACCATGCTGGTCGTAGTTCTAAAAATGCGTACAGTTGTCAAAACTAAAATTATGCATGTACACCTGAAACTAATGTAACATTGCACATCAGCTATCCTAAAAACAAAAAACCATACACTTAAAATACACTGTACATTATTTCCCTAATAAAATTGATTGTAAGAAGTATCAAGAGAAGAATCCCAGTCATAACTACATTAGAAGGAGGAAAATACCTGTGAACAAATTTAACCAAGAAAGTGAAAGACCAGGGCGCCTGGGTGGCTCAGTGGGTTAAAGCCTCTGCCTGTGGCTCAGGTCATGATCCCAGGGTCCTGGGATCTAGTCCCACATCGGGCTCTCTGCTCAGCGGGGAGCCTGCTTCCTCCTCTCTCTCTGCTTGCTTCTCTGCCTACTTGTGATCTCTATCTGTCAAATAAATAAATAAAATCTTAAAAAAAAATTGAAAGACCTACACGCTGAAAACTACAGGACACTGATAAATGTAACTGAAGAAGATGCAATTAATGCAAGGATATCCTATGTTCCTGTATGAATAAGTAAATCCCCTGGGGGAAGGAAAGTGGGGATACTTTCTAAATAGGTCCTTACACCATATACATTTTGGAATCGACTTGTTCATTTTTTCTAAAAAAGAGGAAAAAGATGGCTAGGAGTTTGGGATTGCATTGTTTAAATGAGTCAAATCTTGGAAAACAGAAATCTCAATGATGTCATATCCTCCAATGTGTAAACAAAGCCTATCTCCCATTTATTTCATTCTTCTGGAATTCCTCTCAATAATGTTTTGTTCTCTGTGTATAGGCGTTTCATGCCTATCCTGAGACTTATTCCCAGCCAGTTTTTTTGTTGTTGTCGCTTTTTTTTTTTTTTTTTTTTTTTTTTTTTTTTTTTGAGTAAGCTCTAAGAACAGCATGGAGCCCAAAGCAGGGCCTGAACTCACAACCCTGAGTTCAAGACCTGAGCTTGTAAGGACCTATTTTATATTTTTATTTTAGCCAGAGGCTTCCATTGAGGTTAAACAATAACTTTGTTGTTTAACCCTTAAACTGTCCCTGCTCCCCTTCCCCCAGGGGACTTAAAAACAAGTCCGGGAAAACCAGCTCCAGGTGTGAAGGCCAAGGAAAACAAGGCTGTACCCACCTCGAGTCTAGCCCTGACATAAGTACAGCCATCTTGGCAAAGCAAAAGCCGGAATCTTGCACTGTAAGAGTGGGTTAGCATCAGAATGGCCATCTGGAAGGCCGCAAAGCCATTTTACTGAGCGTCCCTAACCAGCCCGCATGGCGTACTCAACTTGAGATAAGAGAAACCAGCTGAAACCTAGGAAACAATCATATACCACCAGGGCGGTTAGGCGGTGGCGCCACAGGGACCAGATGTTAAAACAAATAGTTAACTTGCAGAGATCACAATCCAGCAAGACAGGAGTCTCCCTTGGTTTGCAAAGGTCCTGGTGATTTACAACAAAAAGGCTATCTCTTCAATGGCCCAATTTCCAGAGACAAATGGCTCAGTGCCTCGAGGCCAAAGGTCGCCCTCCCCACCATAAAACTGAGGGAGGCTGAGGCAGAAGGAAATGTAAATAAAGTTAAATTTCTTCTAAACCTAAATCTCACTTAACCGCAAGGGTGACACCGGCGTGGCAAAAGTTTAAACAAAGTTAAACTGTCAAAGTGGGGCGCAAGGTATGTATGTAGCCATGAAGAAGTGCCTTGAAAATGCTATATAAACCCTTGGCTTTGAGGGCTCGGGGTCCTTGTTGAAACCCGCTGCGCTGGGCGGATACTTCGAGCCCAGTGAGCTGGAGATAAACCTCGCTGTGTGACTTGCATTATTGAGAATGTTCTCTAATTGAGGGGTGGTCGACTCCGTAACCTAACAAGCTGAGATCAAGTCAGATGATTCCTCAACTGAGTCATCCAGTCACCTGAACCAATTTACGTCTCAGATGTTACTATAAAATATTTTAATTTTTCATTTTCCTATCCATGTACGTTTATCATGCAACTGTCTAAGAATTCCTATCCAGAATACACAATAAACTCCAACAAGTCAAAACCAAAAACATTAACGACAACAATGGGCAAAAGATGTGAACAGATGGTCCCCAAAAGATGTAGGAATGCCCACTACACACACGAAAAGTTGCCTAACTCATATCATTCGTCACCAGGGAAATGCAATGTGAAACCATAATGATGATGAAGTTCTAGAACCTAGGTGAGGTTCGGTGGGCTGAGGTCTGGAGCCGATGACCAAGAAAGAATTCTTGAGACCTCTTAGGTGCAAAATGGTGGTTTATTAATGGGGACAGGACCCGTGGGCAGGAAGAGCTGCTGCCCCGGGTTGTGAGGGATGGCAGGTTCTGTACCTTGCGGTTGGGGGAAGGGAAGGGGAAGGGAGGTTTCAACGGAGCTTTCATATGCTACAGAGGGCCTACAAGGTGCCGGGATACCGGAGGCCTTGCGGCTTGGTCAGTGTTGTCTTTGGGAAGCCATTCACATTTCTGCTATCAGGCGGCTCTGTTAGTGAGATTTGGGTTTAGAAGAAAGTTAACTTTATTTAGGGCTTGAGGAACTGAGTTATTTGCCTCTGGAAATTGTGCTATTGATAAGGTAACTTCTTTGTTTGTAGATCTCAAGGACATTTGTAAACCAAGGGAGACTCCTGTCCTGTAGGATCGTGATGTCTGCAAGTTAACTATTGGTTTCTCGCTTTTGGCAGTCAGGGGTGCCTGAGGAATGTCACACAGATTACCGAGGGGAGGGGAGCGGGTGCAGAGGGGGTGCAAGGTGCCAGCTTTTGCTTTGTCCTCAGCCAGCCTCCTGCTCCCTCATCAATGAGATGCTATTTCACCCTCACTGACAACACAGAATGTTAACAAGGAAGCTGAGCAACTGGAGTGTCACTAGATTACTGGTGGGACGTGTAAACTGATCAACCACTTCGGAAACTAGGCCAGCACTTCAATATATCCCCACCCTGTGACTAAGCAATCCCACTAAGCAGGTTCAGGAGAAATTTAAGACTTCTGTAAGAATGTTTATGGTAGCCTATTCACAATGACCAAAAACTTGGATACAACGAAATCTCTAATCATCAGATGAACAGATGAATGAATCGTGGTATATGCGCACGACATACAAAGGAGGAAACTACACTGACAAAGACTCTTTCCTTGACCAAACTCTAGCCAGACTGCTCTGAGCCCTCTTCTCAAGCCTGGCTCATCATATACAAACTCGAACAAACATTAACATAGTTTCTAACAGCACCAGGTTCCAGCCTTGTGACAACACCAGTCCCCCTTCGTGCCTGCCTGAGGAAACTCAAGGCATCTACTGTTTGTTCAATCAACACTGAAAAGTCAGGCCCTTGTCTCCCAGTGAGCAAATACAGGTGGTTTCATATGGACCAATACCTATTCTACATTCTGTCATCTGTTCCTCCTCTGACTTTACTCATCCCTGGCCTTCCTTCTTCATTCTCTCTTTAAAATGCCCTCTGGACAAACCGAGGTGGAGTTTCATTCATGCAGGACTCTTCCTGGTTGCTCAAGTTATTACTGATTAAAATCCCTCCTCTCCACTTTAACCAGCATCAGGCTTTCTTTGGTAAGTGCACACAACATGGATAAATCTCAAAGAACGCACTGGGTGAAAGAAAACAAAGGAATCACATACGGCAAGATTCCATTCACACGTTGTTCAAGACCCAGCAAATCTAACCTACCATAGATCCTGAAATCAGAAAATGACCAGCAGCGCTAAGGAGACTAACTACAAATTGATACAAGTGATGAAGTTCTAGAACCTAGGTGAGGTTCGGTGGGCTGAGGTCCAGAGCCGATGACCAAGAAAGAATTCTTGAGACATCTTAGGTGGAAAATGGTGGTTTATTAAAGCACGAGGACAGGATCCGTGGGCAGGAAGAGCTGCTGCTCCGGGTTGCGAGGGATGGCAGGTTAAGTACCCTGCGGTTGGGGGAAGGGGAGGGGAAGGGAGGTTTCAACGGAGCTTTCATATGCTAAAGAGGGCCTACAAGGTGCCAGAATATCCGGAGGCCTATCGGAGGCCTAGCCCTTGCCTAGCCAAGGCGGCTTGATCAATGTTGTCTTTAGACCAGCCATTAACATCAAGATAGTTAGGAGATTCCTGGTGGGATGTCACAATCCTGCTATCAAGCATCTTTGTTAGTGAGATTTAGGTTTAGAAGAGATTTAACTATATTTACATTCCCTTCTACCTCAGCCTCCTCCAGTTTTGTTTATGGTGGGGAGGGAGACTTTAGGGCTTGAGGAACTGAGTTATTTGCCTCTGGAAATTTGTGCTATTGATAAGGTAACTTCTTTGTAGA
The DNA here is from genome assembly GCF_010015895.1 of Lontra canadensis. Lineage (NCBI taxonomy): Eukaryota > Metazoa > Chordata > Mammalia > Carnivora > Mustelidae > Lontra > Lontra canadensis. The sequence goes on along the minus strand of NW_022632434.1, from coordinate 5,891 downwards.
TCTCTAGGACATTGGTAAACCAAGGGTGACTCCTGTCTTGCAGGATTGTGATCTCTGCAACTTAACTATTTTGTTTCTTGCTTAAGGCAGTCAGGGGTGCCTGAAGAATGTCACACACACTACCGAGGGGAGCGGGTGGAGAGGGGGTGCAAGGTGCCAGCGTTTGCTTTGTCCTCAGCCAGCCTCCTGCTCCCTCATCAAAAGGGTAACTTCTGGAGCTTCAGATACACTTTGTGTCTTGTGTTTGGGGCTGGGACGCAGATACACAGTTGACCCTTCAACAACACAGTGGTTAGGGGTACCCATTCCCATGCAGTCAAAAATCTGCATGTAAATTCCATCTCCCCCAAAATTTCACTACTACTTGCCTACTGCTGAGCAGAAGCACTACTGGTAATAGAAACAGTTGATTAAAGGTATTTTGTATGGCATATGTATTATACGTTTTATTCTTTCACTAAGTATGCTAAAGAAAATATTCAGAAAATCATGAAGAAGATACATTTGCATTACTGTGCTATATTTATTTTAAAAATCCGCATATAAGTAGACTCATGCAATTCAAACCCATGTTGTTCAAGAGCCAACTGGGTATATTTCTTAATGCTCATCAAACTCAACACTGAAGACTGAGTATTTTCTTTTACACATTATCTCCTCTCCCCTGCTCTCCCACCTCCAGTCTCTTTCTTCCCCTCCCCTTCTGTCTCTTAGGAATACCTGGGGAAATCCTTGTTTTCTTTCTTTCTTTGTTTTTTAAGAAGGCTCTGTGCCCAGCATGGAACACCAGATGGGGCTTGAACTCACAACCCTGGGATTGAGACCTAAGCTGAGATCAAGACTCACACATACAACCCCAGGAAGCTACCCAGGCACGGCTACCTGGGGGGAAATTCTAAAAGAAAAATAAATAAATAAATAAATAAATAAAAGCGATGAGAGATGTGGCTGACCCTCCAAGTTCCCCTTTCCACATTCACCTGCCTGTACTTCCTTAGTAAAAGGGCCCCAATTCTGTTCAAGGTATCAATCTGCCCTGTGAGAAATTGTTCCCTCCCACAGGCTCCTGCAGCTAGGGGGTAGGGCCACATGCCTAGTTTTGGCCAATAACACATATGTTGAAGTCTACACAGTACGGCCTTCTGAAAAGCTATTGCTCTCACAGACTTAGACATGTGCCTTTTGTCAGTGTTTCCTTCTCTTCCTTCCTGGAGTCCAGCTGCTCAAATGAACTAGGAAAGTGGTGCTATTCCCTGCCACAAACCTATTCTTAGTCTGAGAAGCAAGCTTTGGGATCTCTCAATCAATTCACAACTAAGTTACATTGGAAGTCAAAACGTGTAGGCATCAAAATGAAAAAAGCAAGTCCAAATGGAAGTGAGGAAGGATAGACACATGGCTGTGTTAAAGCATATGTAACAATTTGGTATCTAAGTGATGTTTCAAATCCATGGGGGATATAGACCAGCACTAGATACTGTAGGGACAAAAACGGCAACTTGATCTCATACAAGATAATAAGGATAGGGACGCCTGGGTGGCTCAGTGGGTTAAGCTGCTGCCTTCCGCTTGGGTCGTGATCCCAGGGTCCTGAGATCGAGTCCCTCGTGGGCTCCTTGCTTGGCGGGGAGACTGCTTCTCTCTCTGACTCTGCCTGCCTCTCTGCCTGCTTGAGTGCTCTCTCTTGCCTTCTCTCTGGCAAATAAATAAATAAAATATTTTTTAAAAATAAAAAATAAAAAAATAATAAGCAGGAGAGATAAAATGGTCTAAGCGATAGAAGCCAAAACCATAAAAGTGCTCAAAGAAAATATAATACTGGCTGAAAAAGGTCCTTTAAAGCGTCATCTAAAAGCCACAAGCCATGAAGTCAGACTGTCAGATTTGGCACCATAAAGATTCAGAATGAAATGTATCATGAAATGTTCGGTGCAAGCGAAACTCAAAGATGACCAAGAGTTTGGGTCAAAACCGCACCAGGAACAGAGGCAGAGGAGCACCATCCTACATATACAAAGTTTCTAAAAGTCAGCATAAAGGGGCACCTGGTGACTCGGCCCTTGGCTCACGTCATGATCCAAGGGTCCTGGGATCCAGCCTTGCTTCAGGCTCCCTGCTCTGGCAGGAGCTTGTTTCTCCCTCTCCCTCTGCCTGTCACTCTGTCTACTAGTCCTTTCTCTCTGTCTCTCCCCTTGCTTGTGTTGCACGCTCTCTGTCAAATAAATAAATATCTTAACAAGAAAGAAGCTCAAAAATTAAAAAAACAAGTCAATTATAAAAACATACATAACCAAAGAGACAACCCAGTGGGGAAATGCTAAGGAGACAGGGTTCATATAAAAAAAATTTCAGTGTTGGGGCGCCTGGGTGGCTGAGAGGGTTAAAGCCTCTGTCTTCAGCTCAGGTCATGATCTCAGGGTCCTGGGATCGAGCCCTGCATCAGGCTCTCTGCTCAACAGGGAGCCTGTTCCCACTCTTTCTCTGCCCGCCTCTCTGCCTACTTGTGGTCTCTATCTACAAATAAATAAATAAATAAATAAACAAGCAAATTAAAAAATATATATTGATGACTGTGACCAACTAAAAATACTTAGTCTTACTACTGATTATAAAAATACAGGGCGCCTGGGTGGCTCAGTCGTTAAGCCTCTGCCTTTGGCTCAGGTCATGATCCCAGGGTCCTGGGATCCAGCCCCCACACCCCACACCCCCACCCCGTCAGGCTCATGGGATGGGAACTCCAAGCTCAGCATAGTGATGAGAGAGTCGAGGGAGCATCTAAAGGACAGAGAAATCCAAGGAGGTCCTCGGGAAGAGCACACAGATAGCAGAGCAGAAATAACAAATGGAACACACTGGAAAGAAGAGATCAGGGCTGAAAGGAGCCGCACTGCTCACGTGCGAGGTGGTGCAGCACCAGGGTGGAAATCCAGGGCACCATGCTGGGAGTGGTGGCAGAAGTGCTCACGCCAAAGTAGGTGTTTGAGAAAATGAGTTTGAGAAAATGAGTGCCCTGTGAGGAAGCTGGGTCCTCCATGTGCACAGTGAGGCCACCCAGGCCTATGGCAAGAATCGAGACAGAGAAGAAGGCTCTGGCCTGGAACCTAAGTCTTCAACGAATTAGGTGAATAACAAAGGGGAAGGGAGAAAATAGTAACGAGAAGGAGGCCAGCGTGCTCTACCTGGGGACCAAGGATCATAAAGAAATGGCATGGGGGCAAAGAAGAGGGAGGACACCAATCTTGAACCCCCCAAACCTGAATAATGCGGGGTATGAGAACATAGACAGCACCTCAGGGGGTCTTAGAGGAATTTTCCTTCGTATACTTTGTCTTTTCTAAGTTTACTAAAATGATTATAGAGATGAAGTCATTTCATGTGGGAAGTAAACGAAAATGAGACTCTGGGCAGATACGGAAAATAGTAATGCTAAAATCTAGGAAAGGGTATGGATGGGGCGGTCCTACAATTTTTCAAGAAATTCCAAAGCATTTTGGAGCCAGAAAGAAGCACCTGAAGCTTTAATAAGACAGTTAACAGGGAAAAGAAAATACAGTGTTTTTTTCCATTCTAAAAAAACGAACATGTACGGTTAGGTATTTCTTCAGGCTCTACAAATCACAAATAAATAGAGATTGAAGAGTAGCTGGGAAGTAATAAGTTAGCTAAATCCTCCCACTCCCATGAAGTTATTTTTTCACTCAACACCTTCTGTTGCTTGGGCACACCGGAATACAAGACACTTTTCTTGAGAGAAAGGTGTGTCACCTGTCTTTTTTGTGTTTAGAGGTTTTAGCCCCTGAAAGTTGCTCCCAAAGTGAAAGCCACGGCCGCCCCCGCAGGAGCGCCATCACAGCCTCAGGACCTTGAGGTCAGTCCCACTGAGTTGCTCGCTGGAACCCATATATGGCCTTTCTGTCTTTGGTAATATAAAAGCGTTGATCACGTCTCACTTTATTTTAAATACAGTTTACCAAATTACCAAACGGCTTAGTGATTGCTTCTCTGGAAAACTATGCTCCTGCCTCAAGAGCCGGTTTGTTCCTTAAAGCTGGCAGCAGATCTGAGGACTCCAACAACTTAGGAACCTCTCATCTGCTTCGTCTTGCGTCCAGTTTGGTAAGCATCTTTACTGTCTCATTCAGTTCCGGAATGCTATGGTATCTCGGTCCCACAGAAAAGAAAAGCTGTTGTGTGTTTTGTTTTATAATACTGAAACTAAAAAAGATCTGCTGTGCAGATAAAGTTCTTTTTGAATCTAATGAGAGTTAGATGTTAGATTGTGACGTAGTGTGAGGTTTGCCAACTTGGCATTAAGAAATTCCTAAAAATACAATTGTTCTCTCCTTTTCCAGACTACTAAAGGAGCTTCATCTTTCAAGATAACCCGTGGAATCGAAGCAGTTGGTGCTAAATTAAGGATTGTTAACAATAAGTAACAGTAAATGAATAGTGAAAACACCGGGAAATATTCGATTATAAGGGAACTTTTCTGTCTTCTCAAGGCAATTAAGGATTTGTTAAACAGACACAAGAAGAAGGCTACTGGGGGCGCCTGGATGGCTCAGTGGGTTGAAGCCTCTGCCTTCGGCTCAGGTCATGATCCCAGGGTCCTGGGATCGAGCCCCACATCTTTCTGTCTTCGCACTTAATCCTTTCCTGGTTTAAAAGGACTGCAGTAACTCCAAGTGCCAGAACATCAAACGAAATTGAACAATTTCATCAAAAATGGAAGATTAGAGAGAGAGATCAAAAGGGCACATATCCATCTGAACTCTGGAACTTCCTACCTCTATACTTTTTGTTCTGCGTGGCATCTCTGGTTTGCTCATAAAAGCAGAATTCTGGGGGCAGAGGGCTAATATGGCCCTTGTCGGGTGGTGCGATATCAGAGAACACGTGTGGGAGACAGGGAGGAGGAAGAGCCCCTATGAGAAAGCATTATCAAGTTGGCTGCCATGCAGTGTGACTGTCCCCTAAGAAGCCCTGTCAACTGCATGTCAGGCCAGTGCCACTAGAGGGCTGGCGTGGGGGGATGCTTTCCCCACCAGCTCTTGTCTTCCAGTCACAGGTTCGCCTGCGGTGTGTTGATTGCCTCGGACTTCTGGTTTTGCATGCCAGGGTACCAGCTCAAGTCCCACAGCGCCCAACAGCTTGGCACTAACTAACAGGGAAGCCTTGGGGAGATGAGAAATGTGGGGTCCAGGTGAAGGGGTGAGTTGAGGCGCAGTCCAAGGGCACCTGCTTCTCATGGCATCTCAGGGGTGGGTAGGAGTGGGGTGACGCGGTGTCTCATGTGGTCCGGCCCTTGCATCAACAAGAGCTCCCCGTTGACCTCTGCTTTTGCAAACAAGACGTCCTTCTTCTTCCCGGAGAGAAAATGGGCAAGTCTGATGAGTCACAGGGTCCGCATCCAGCTGGGAGCCAGCTAAATTCTCAGACAAGTCTCAAGGCAGGAGGGTTTGTAAAACTATGATCCCTGCTCTTGCAGCTGGTGCGGAGCTGCTCGCTCCTACGCCTCCCCTTCGCCCTCCGCTACCCTGCGAGGTTCCTCTGAGCCCTTGCCCTTGCTGGACCGTGCTTCCTGGAACTCCAGTCTTCTGTTCACGTGGGCCGTGGGGGCAGCACAGGATGCCTCGGTGACTTCTCCCTGCCCCCATTCTGTGTTTGCACCCCGAGTGCCTCAGGTACTCAGAATCTGGGAAGCTCACTTGCACTCGTCCCTTGTTTCTTTGGCTCCTTGCCCACTGGCATGAGGAATCCAACGCCCTGAGACGATGAGAGTGGCACCTAGGAGGCGTTGAATTCAATAGGACATAGCCTGTTGTTTAAGGGACTTGGAGGTGGAGTGTCCGCAGCGGTGACCGGGAAAGGCCGAGAATGCCTCCCCC
>NW_022632433.1:0-11512 GCF_010015895.1 Lontra canadensis | reverse complement strand
AAAAAAAAAAAAAAACCCATGCAGACCAGACACTGTTGGGTCCCTGTGGGCCAGAGCTTCGGCTCTGCTCTTAGAAATGCGACCTAGAGACTCAATGACTGACAGGACGAAAATGGGGGGTGAGTAGAGCACAAGTGATGTTGTTTGTGAAACTCCCCAAGTGATCCTAACTGGGAACCCAGTACCGAGGACCATTTAGCTCCACACTACTTCTCAAATTGAAATGAGCCTGGCAATCATCTGGGTATCTTCCTGAAAGAGCTTCTGTGTGGGTGTTCCACTCTAATAATAGGCTTCTGGTTATCCTGCATCTGAGAGCAGACTGCACTCCTCCAGGAGCCTGAACATCTGTGGATACACCTTCTCTCCCCAGCTCACCCTGACAATCAAACCACGTCTCCTGCTTCTCCCAGGAAGAAGCTCAACCACACATCTAGGGCACCGACATTTCCTCGTCACCTTGGCCTCTGAGCTCAGGCACCCAGGAGGTCCCACCATCATCTGTGTCTAGAAGTTGTGCTCCAAGGTGGTGCCTGAACTCAGGATGAAAGACACAATCTGAGACAACGGCAATGAAGGACATTCTGCAAAACCAAGACAGCATTTCTCAATACTGTCACTATCACTGAGGACAAAGACAAAGCAAGAGTGGTAACTGACCTTGAATACAGACTAAAGAATGAAGACAATAAAATAAATCTTTTTATTTTAGACATGACTGGATCCAAGATTTCTGAGAACAGACAAATTTGTGGAGCATAACAAATAGCATGGAGGACAAGGGGAGATGGAGAGGAGAAGGGAGTTGAGGGAAATTGGAAGGGGAGGTGAACCATGACAGACTATGGACTCTGAAAAACAATCTGAGGGTTTTGAAGGGGCGGGGGGGGTGGGAGGTTGGGGCACCAGGTGGTGGGTATTGGAGAGGGCACGGATTGCATGGAGCACTGGGTGTGGTGCAAAAACAATGAATACTGTTATGCTGAAAATAAATTTAAAAAATGACATCATTGTGTCACTGCACGAAATCTGTATATGTACAGGGAGTGAAATGAAGGCATAACACAAGTGTTTCTTACATATGGGATAGTTTTATTGTCTAGGAAGGAGAATGACCCTGAGGCACCTGCCTGGCTCTGGTGGTGGAGAGTGTGACTCGATCTCAGGATGCACATTTCACTTTTTTTCCTCATTTGTTTACTATTATTATTGATTGATTGATTGATTGATTTTATTAGTCAGTTAGCGAACATATAGTACATCATTAGTGTTTGTTGTAGTGTTCAACAATTCATCAGTTGTGTGTAACTCCCTGTGCTCATCACAACATGTGCCCTCGTTAATATCTGACACCTGGTTACCTCATTGCCCCACATTCCTCCTTTCTGGAAACCTCAGTTTGTTTCCTGGAGTCCTGAGTCTCTCAAGATTTGTCACCCTCTCTGTGTTAACTTTTAGAAAAATCTTACAAAGCTGGGGGCATCACATTGCCTGACTTTAAGCTATATTACAGAGCTTGGATTACCAAGACAGAATGGTTCTAGCACAAAAACAGACACATAGAGCAATGGAACAGAACAGAGAGCCCAGATATGGCCCCTCAACTCCATGGTCAAATAATGTTTGACCAAGCAGGAATAACAGATCCATTGGAAAAAAGACAGTCTCCTCCATAAATGGTGTTGGGAAATTGGACAGCTATATAGAGAAGAATGAACCTGGACTATTCTCTTACACCATATGGAAAGATCAACACTAAATGGATGAAAGACCTCAATGTGAGACAGGAATCCATCATAATCCTAGAGGAGAATATAGACAAAAACCTCATCGACACTGGTTGCAGCAACTTCTTTCAAGACATGTCTCTAAAGGCAAGGAAAAGAAAAGCACAAATGTACTACTGGGACTTCAACAGACAAAACTTTTCTGCACAGTGAAGGAAACAGTCAACAAAACAAAGGGGCAACACACAGAATGGGAGAAGATATTTGCAAATGACACTACAGATAAAGGGCTGATATGCAAGATCTATAAAGAACGTCTCAGACTCAGGCGCCTGGGTGGCTCACTTGGTTGAGCAACCGCCTTTGGCTCAGGCCATGATCCTAGAGTCCTCGGATTGAGTCCCATGTTGGGCTCCTAGCTCTGCAGGGATTCTGCTTCTCCCTCTGATCCCTTACCCCTTGTGCTTTATCTCTCTCTCTCTCTCTAATAAATAAATAAATCTTTTTTTAAAAAAATATCTTCTCAAACACAACACTGAAAAAACAGAACGCCACGTCAAAAAATGGGCAGAACCATGCTGTCTTGGTGATCACAGATTTGTAGGAAAGATTGAAATCAGGCAACATGATGCCCCCAGTTTTGTATTTCTTTTTCAGCATTCCCTTAGCAATTTGGTGTCTCTTCTGATTCCATACAAATCTTAGGATTGTTTGCTCCAGCTCGTTGAAAAATGCTGGTGGTGTAGAAGAATGAAATTCGACCTTTCTCTTACACCACAAACAGAGATAAACTCAAAATGGATAAAAGATCTCAATGTGAGACAGGAATCCATCACAATCTTAGAAGAGAACATAGGCAGTAACCTCTTCGACATCAGCAACTTCTTTCAAGATATGTCTCCAAAGGCAAAGGAAACAAAAATGAAAATGAATTTTTGGGACTTCATCAAGATCAAAAGCTTCTGTGCAGCAAAGGAAACAGTCAACAAAACAAAGAGGGAATGCACAGAATGGGAGAAGATAATCACAAATTATACTAAAAAGGGCTGATATCCATGATCTATGAAGAACTCCTCAAACTCAATACACACAAAACAGATAATCATGTCAAAAAAAGTAGGCAGGGGGCGCCTGAGTGGCTCAGTGGGTTAAAGCCTCTGCCTTCGGCTCAGGTCATGATCCCAGGGTCCTGGGATCGAGCCCCACATCGGGCTCTCTGCTCTGCAGGGAGCCTGCTTCCTCTTCTCTCTCTCTCTCTGCCTGCCTCTCTGCCTACTTGTGATCTCTGTCTGTCAAATAAATAAATAAAATCTTTAAAAAAAAAAAAGTAGGCAGAAGACATGAACAGACACTTCTCCAATGAAGACATATAATGGCAATCAGACACATGAAAAAATGTTCATCATCACTTCATCAGGGGGATTCAAATCAAAACCACATTGAGATACCACCTTACACCAGTTAGAATGGCCAAGGTAACAAGACAGTGAACAACATGTGTTGGAGAGGATGTGGAGAAAGGGGAACCCTCTTATACTGTCATTGGGAATGCAAGCTGGTGCAGCCACATTGGAAAACAGTGAGGAGTTTCCTTAAGAAATTAAAAATAGGGGAGCCTGGGTGGCTCAGTGGGTTAAAGCCGTTGCCTTCGGCTCAGGTCATGATCCCAGGGTCCTGGGTTGGAGCCCCCATGTTGGGCTCTCTGCTCAGTGGGCAGCCTGCTTCCACCTCTCTCTCTCTCTGCCTGCCTCTCAGCCTACTTGTGATCTCTGTCTGTCAAATAAATTAAAAAAATCTTTAAAAAAAAGGAAATTAAAAATAGAGCTTCCCTATGACCCTGCAATTGCACTACTGGGTATTTACCCCAAAGATACAGATGTAGTGAAAAGAAGGGCCATCTGTACCCCAATGTTCATAGCAGCAATGGCCACAGTTTCCAAACTGGAAAGAACCAAGATGCCCTTCAACGGACAAATGGATAAGGAAGATGTGGTCCATATACACTATGGAGTATTAGGCCTCCATCAGAAAGGATGAATACCCAACTTTTGTAGCAACATGGACAGGACTGGAAGAGATTATGCTGAGTGAAATAAGTCAAGCAGAGAGAGTCAATTATCATATGGTTTCACTTATTTGTGGAGCATAAGAAATAACATGGAGGACATGGGGAGATGGAGAGAAGGGAGTTGAGGGAAATTGGAGGGAGAGATGAACCATGAGAGACTGTGGACTCTGAAAAGCAATGTGAGGGTTTTGGAGGGGTGAGGGGTGGAGGTGGGTGACCCTGGTGGTGGGTAATTATGGAAGGCACGTATTACATGGAGCACTGGGTGTGGTGCATAAACAATGAATTCTGGAACAATGAAATGAAATTTTAAAAATAAATAAAAATTTTAAAAAAGAAAGAAAAAATGGGCAGAAGACATGAGCAGACAATTCTTCAAAGAAGACATGCAAATGGATAACAGACACATGAAACAGTGTTCATCATCATCATTAGTCATCAGGGAATTTATAACAGTGAATCATGCAACATTACAGCAAAAATTAATGGTGTACTGTATGGTGACTAACATAACACTATTAAAAAAATCACATTGAGGTATCACCTTACACCAGTTAGAATGGCAAAAATTTACAAGGCAAGAAACAGAAATGTTGGAGGGGTTGTGACAAAAGCGGTACCCACTTACACCATTGGTAGGAACCCAAGTTGGTACAGCTATTTTGGGAAAAAGTGTGCAGGTTCCTCACAAACTTCAAAATACAGCTACCCAATGACCCAGCAGTTGCACTACTGGGTATTTATCCCAAAGATACAGATTTGTGAAAAGAAGGGCCATCTGTACCCCAATATTCATAGCAGCAATGTCCACTATAGCCAAACTGTGGAAAGAGCCAAGATGCTCTTCAACAGATGAATGGATAAAGAAGATATGGTCCATATACACAATGGAATATCACTCCGCCATCAGAAAGGTCGAATACACAGCTTTTGCATCAATGTGGATGCAACTGGAGGAAGTTACGCTAAGCGGAATAAGTCAAGTGGAGACAGTTAATCGTCAGACGGTTTCAGATATTTGTGGGACATAAGGAATATCATGGAGGACATTAGGAAAAGGAAGGGAAAATGAAGGGGATGAAATCAGGGTAAGACGAACCATGAGAGACCATGGACCCCAAGAAACAAACTGCTTTTAAAGGGGAGGTGGGTGGGGGAATGGGATAGCCCAATAATGGCTAAGAAGGAGGACACGTATATTACTGAGTACTAGGTGTTATAGGTAAACACTGTAGCATGGAAAACTCCATCCAAAATGAATGATGTACTGTATGGCGAGTAAATTAATATAGTAAAAAAATTTTTTTAATAAAAAAATAAAACTAAGAAATAAGGATACAACTCAAAAAAGGGGTCAATTGATAGGGGGGCGACAAGATGGCAGGGAAGTAGGAGCAGGTGCCGTTTCAACCTGTACCCTAACGTGAGCTGATTACCTACCAAAGAACTCTGATAACCCATGAAATCAGCCTGAGATCAGAATTATACATGTCTGGATCTCTACGGGGGCAGAAGACACCAGTGGGCAGGTAAAGCAGAGTGGGAATGTGGACTGATATCAGAAGATAAACAAAAGAGGGAGACACCAGAGGTGACCCATTGGAAAGTAATACCCCAATACGAGAGTGCCCTGCGTCTGGGGACCAGCATTAACTTGGAGTCTGGTTGAAAGCACTCAGAAAGAGCAAAGAATCATGTGGAGGAAATTGTGGGAATCAGGGCAGTTAGGGACAGGGGCTTAAGTCCTCAGACCCAGGACAGCCACCCCTGGTGCTGAGCCAGAGAGAGTGCGGCAGAGAAACCAGGTCTTGGTCCCTGAGCCACCAGCACGCCTGAGAACTCGTGGGGTCCGGCTCCCGTGAGGGGCTGGGAGCCTCACCAGCCGGCAGAAGCACAGCCTTTTTGCACTCTCCACGTGAGCGCCATACCGTGCTATCAGAGCCTGAGACGCGCGCACCCCACACCATCCCCTGAGAGAGGTGCGTGAAGGTGCCAACCTGGCACTCTTCGACCTGGAAAGACCAGGCACTCCCAGCCCGGGCCAGTGGGAAAAATTCAGTGTGTGATCGCTGCTTGGAACCTCTCTGGCAGTCCGGAGCTGCCCATACAGCCGCCACTGTCCTGGTTTTGGGTACAAGCAGGAGTTCCTGTGTCCCCAGGGACCGCAACTCGGAACGTGCTCTGCCAGAAGCTGAAGGGGGAACATATATGCTCTGCAGCACCCAGGGGGGAACAGATTGAGGCTTCTCTCTGAGAGAGAGGTCGGGGTGCAGTTTGCTTTCCTCTAAACCTCCAAAAACCATCAAAAGCTGTCAAGGCAAGAGAAAACAAACGAACAAACATAAAAACCTCCAGAGAACAAAAGCCTGAAAAACCGGTTTCCTCAGAGCCCACCCCCTTGAGGGGGGCAGAAGGACTTAACTCAGGGAACACTGCCTGAAAACCCACGTGGCAGGCCCCCTCCCCCAGAAAACCAACCAGGAAAAAAGAGAAAAAAAAAGACCACAAGAGAACCACCACTACTTCATAGATACAACTTTTGTTTTTAATTCGTTCCCACTATTCTGGTTCATTTTTCTTTTATTTTATACAGATAATTTTTTAACCTATTTACCATCACAGTGAGATGTCCATTACATCAAATTCCATAATAACCTTTTAACCTGAACTTTTTGATACATATACCCATGTTTTTCTTTTGCTTTTCTATTTCTTAATTTTTTTAAATTTTAGTTTAGTTTATTCTTTTTTTATTTTTATTTTTTAATATTCATATAGAGTTAAACTTCAAGGTAATCCCCTTTCACCATCAATGCTACCCCATAGGTAAACCAATTTTTAATACCCCTTTATCTTAGGAAAGTTGAGTCCTTAACAAAGATACCAAGACACATCCAGGAAGAATCAAAATAACCTTCCTCACCCACACTGAGAATTTATAACCACTCTCCCTTCTTTTTCTTCTGCCAGTGTTTCTGTGTATTTGTTTTTGTCCTGATAGTATATAAATCTTATACTTGGGGTTCTTTTTGACGAGGTTCCTTTTTTTTTTGCTTTTATATATATATTTTTTCTCTTGTCATATACTCTTATCAGTCTTTTTGTTTGTCTGTTTTTGTTTGTATACTTCATAAATCTTACCTTGGGGCCCATTTGGGCTGAGCCTTCTCTTTTATCTTCCCTTTTTTTCCTGTCTCTCTCTCTCTCTCTCTCTCTCTCTCTCTTTTCTTTTTCTTTTCTTTTTTCTCTCATTTGGGTGGGACTCCTGATTTCTCAGAAGTGTTCTAGGGTACACCTTGACTACCCCATGGTTGATACATCCAGCTACATCTGTTTAGCCATCTCTCACCAAAATGACTAGGAGGAGGAATGCCCAACAGAAGAAAAGTTCACAGGATGGGCCTTCTGCAACAGAGCTAATGGTTATTGACATAGACAATATGTCGGAAAGGGAATTCAGGCTAACAATTACCCAGGCAATAGCTAGGTTGGAGAAAGCCATGGATGACCAAACAGAATTGATTAGGGCAGAACTGAAAGCCACCAGGGATGATGTTCACAATGCTCTCAATGAGTTCCAATCTAATATAAATTCTCTAAAAGTTAGGGTAATTGAGACAGAAGATAGAATTAGTGATTTGGAAGACAAACAGGTAGAGAGAAAGGATCAGGAGGAAGCCTGGAACAAACAGTTTAGAAGCCACGAAAACAGAATCAGGGAAATAAATGATGTCATGAAATGTTCCAACGTCAGAATTATTGGAATCCCTGAAGGGGAGGAGAAAGAAAGAGGTCTAGAAGATATAGTGGAACAAGTTCTCCGTGAAAATTTTCCCAAACTCGCGAATGGAACCAGCGTTCATGTACTAGAGGCAGAATGATCCCCCCGCCAAGATTATAGATTCTTGAAAGTCCTCGAGACACCTAATAGTAAGAATGAAGAATTATAATTGTAGGCAGGCCCTCTTGAAGGAAGCTAGGGCAAAGAAGCTCCTTATGTACAGAGGAAAGCCCATCAGAATAATGTCAGACCTGTCCACAGAAACATGGCAAGTCAGAAAGGGCTGGCAAGATGTATTCAGGGCACTAAATGAGAAGAACATTCAGCCAAGAATACTTTATCCAGCAAGACTGACATTCAAAATGGATGGAGAGATAAAGAGTTTCCAAGACCAGCAAGGCTTAAAAGACTAACCACCAAGCCGACACTGCAGGAAATATTAAGGGGGGTTCTATAAAAGAGGAAAAATCCTAAGAATAGCATTGAACAGAAATATAGAGACAATCTACAGAAAAACTGACTTCAAAGGTAACACGATGTCAATAAAAACGTATCTATCAATAATCACTCTCAATGTGAATGGCCTAAATGTGTGCATAAAATGACACAGGTTGCAGATTGGATAAAACGACAGGACCCATCCATATGTTGTCTACAAGAGACCCATTTTGAACCTAAAGATACACCCAGACTGAAAGTGAAGGGATGGAGAAGCATCTTTCGTGCCAATGGGCCTCAAAAGAAGGCCGGGGTAGTGATTCTCATATCAAATAAATTAGATTTTAAACTAAAGACTGTAATCAGAGATACAGAAGGACACTACATAATTCTTAAAAGGACTATCCACCAAGATGATCGAACAATTGTAAATATCTATACCCCCAATATGGGAGCAGTCAATTACATAAGAAAACTGTTAATCAAGATAAAGAGTCATATTGATATGACTACATTAATAGTAGGAGATCTTAACACGCCTCTCTCAGAAATAGACAGATCATCCAAGCAGAAAATCAATAAAGAAACAATAGCATTGAATGACACACTGGACCAGATGGACCTCATAGCTATATGCAGAACATTCCACCCTAAAACAACAGAATACTCATTCTTCTCAAGTGCACATGGAACCTTCTCCAGAATAGACCACTTACTGGGTCACAAATCAGAACTCAACCGACACCAAAAGACTGAGATTTTCCCCTGCATATTCGCAGATCACAATGCTTTGAAACTGGAGCTCAATCACAAAGAAAAGTTTGGAAGGAACTCAAACACATGGAAGCTAAAGGACACCTTGCTTAAGAATGATTGGGTCAACCAGGAGATCAAAGAAGATCTTAAACAATTCATGGAAACTAATGAGAATGAAGACACTTCAGTCCAAAACCTATGGGATACAGCAAAGGCATTCCTAAGGGGGAAATACATAGCCATCCAAGCCTCCCTCAAAAAAATTGAAAAATCCAGAATACACCAGCTGTCTCTACACCTTTAAGAACTGGAGAAGCAACAACAAATCAAACCAACTCCACACATAAGAAGGGAAATCATCAAGATTAGAGCAGACAGAGATCAATGAGGTAGAAACCAGAGATACAGTAGAACATATCAATGAAACTAGAAGCTGTTTTTTTGAAAGAATCAAAAAGATTGACAAACCATTGGCCACACTAATCCAAAAGAAAAGAGAGAAAGCTCAAATTCATAAAATTATGAATGAAAAGGGAGAGATCACAACTAACACCAAGGAAGTAGAAGCAATCATCAGAAGTTATTATCAACAGTTATATGCCAATAAGCTAAGCAACCTAGATGAAATGGATGCATTCCTGGAAAACTATAAACTCTCAAAATTGAACCAGGAAGAAATTGACAACCTGAATAGACCTATATCTAGTAACGAGATTGAAGCAGTGATCAAAATAAGTCAAGCAGAGAGAGTCAATTATCATATAGTTTCACTTATTTGTGGAGCATAAAAAATAGCATGGAGGACATGGGGAGTTAGGAGAAGGGAGTTGGGGGAAATTGGAAGGGGAGGTGAACAATGAGAGACTATGGACTCTGAAAAACAATCTGAAGGGTTTGAAGAGGTCGGGGGGTGGGAGGTTGGGGGAACCGGGTGGTGGGTATTAGAGAGGGCACGGATTGATTGCATGGAACACTGGGTGTGGTACAAAAACAATGAATACTGTTATGCTGAAAATAAATTTTAAAAAATGATTAAATTTAAAAAAAAAACACCTCCCAGAAAACAAGAGCCCAGGACCTGATGGATTCCCTGGGGAATTCTACCAAACTTTCAAAGAAAAAATAACACCTATTCTCCTGAAGCTGTTTCAAAAAATTGAAGCAGAAAGAAAACTTCCAGACTCTTTCTATGAAGCCAGCATTACCCTGATCCCCAAACCAGGCAAAGACCCTACCAGAAAGGAGAATTTCAGACCAATATCACTGATGAATATGGATGCTAAGATTCTCAACAAGATCCTAGCAAACAGGATCCAACAGCACATTAAAAAGATTATCCACCATGACCAGGTGGGATGCATCCCTGGGCTACAAGGATGGTTCAACATTCTCAAATCAATCAATGTGATAGAACAAATCAATAAGAGAAGAGAGAAGAACCACATGGTCCTCTCAATTGATGCAGAAAAAGCATTTGACAAAATCCAGCAACCATTCCTGATTAAAACGCTTCAAAGTATAGGGATAGAGGGAACATTCCTGAACTTCATAAAATCTATCTATGAAAGACCCACAGCAAATATCATCCTCAATGGGAAAAAGCTTGCGGCCTTCCCATTGAGATCAGGAACACGACAAGGATGCCCACTCTCACCACTTTTGTTCAACATAGTATTAGAAGTCCTAGCAACAGCAATCAGACAACAAAGAGAAATAAAAGTTATCCAAATTGGCAATGAAGAAGTCAAACTCTCTCTCTTCACAGATGACATGATTCTTTATATGGAAAACCCAAAAGACTCCACCCCCAAACTACTAGAACTCATACAGCAATTCAGTAATGCGGCAGGATACAAAGTCAACATACAGAAATCAGTGGCTTTCTTATACACTAACAATGAAAATACAGAAAGGGAAATTAGAGAATCGATTCCATTTACTATAGCACCAAGAACCATAAGATACCTGGGAATAAACCTAACCAAAAATGGGGCGCCTGGGTGGCTCAGTGGGTTAAAGCTTCTGCCTTCAGCTCGGGTCATGATCTCAGGGTCCTGGGATTAAGCCCCGCATCGGGCTCTCTGCTCAGCAGGAAGCCTGCTTCCTCCTCTCTGCCTGCCTCTCTGCCTACTTGTGATTTCTCTCTGTCAAATAAATAAATAAAATCTTAAAAAAAAAAAAAACTAACCAAAGAGGTAAAGGATCTGTACTCGAGGAACTACAGAAAACTCATGAAAGAAATTGAAGAAGACAAAAAAGATGGAAGACCATTCCATGCTCTTGGATCAGAAGAATAAACATTGTTAAAATGTCTATACTGCCTAGAGCAATCTATACTTTTAATGCCATTCTGATCAAAATTCCACCAGTAAAAAGACAGTCTCTTCAATGAATGGTGCTGGGAAAACTGGGCAGCTATATGTAGAAGAATGAAACTCGACCATTCTCTTACACCGTACACAAAGATAAACTCAAAATGGATAAAAGACCTCAACGTGAGACAGGAATTCATCAGAATCCTAGAGGAGAACATAGGCAGTAATCTCTTCGATATCAGCCACAGCAACTTCTTTCAAGATATGTCTCCAAAGGCAAAGGAAACAAAAGGAATCTATACTTTTAATGCCATTCCAATAAAAATTCCACCAGTATTTTTCAAAGAGCTGGAGCAAATAATCCTAAAATTTGTATGGAATCAGAAGAGACCCTGAATTCCTAAGGAAATGTTGAAAAAAAAAAAAA
>NW_022632432.1:0-11515 GCF_010015895.1 Lontra canadensis | reverse complement strand
GTTTACAATTTCTCTGTTCCTCTCTGCCTCAGTTTCCAATGCCCCCCCTGTGTCTGCAGACAGCTACCCCTAGTAGTTCGGGAAGTTTGGGTTTGGAAATGCAGAGACTCTAAGGTAGTCGTACCCAGGCCAAAGGGCAGATCAGCAGAGCCTGTGGGGCTTTTTAAAGAAAAAAGAGGAGGATTCTGAGATCCTCCTCTAGACTCACTGAGTCAGAATCTTCTGGGATAGGTCCCGGGCCGTAAAGACCAGGTATGTTTGTCATGTGGTTGTGTTTCATGACAGCTTTTTTGGCACTGGGCTTTCCTTCATTGGAACCACATGCAAGAAGATTGGGAGAATCCACAAGTTAATGTTTGAAACCATTTTGCAGGGCTCTGTCCTTCAAGTTCCTTGATTTCGTGATCTGCACCTTCACTGTGGTGTGTTAAATTCTTAAACCTTGTCAGAAAGTCATGTTATTGGTAGCATAGGGATTCCTTGCATGAATCATGGACAGAGATCCCTTTCTGCCCCAGTCCTCTCTTTGGAATGGGGAAAAGAATGGTAACCGGCCTTTGGGATGTAAGGATTAAATGAGAAATAGATCCACGGCAGTCAGCACAGGATCTAGCACAGAGTGAAGCCTTCCACAAATTATTATTACTACTTGTGATTTCCCTCCTTTTTTTTTTCTGATTGTATTCTTTCTTTAAGAGATTGACGTCATGCCCGTGACGGGGGAGGGTCAGAGGGAGAGGGAGGGGGAAAGACTCTCAGGGAAAATCCACACTGAGTATGGAGCCCAACGTGGGGCTTGATCTTGTGACCCTCAGATCATGACCTGAGCCAAAATGAACAGTCAGATGCTCAAGCAACTGGGCCATCTGTGCGCCCCTTGACTTCCCTCCATCTGAAGGTCGTTGGGGTGAAGTTACCGACTCTGTCCTCGCTGTGGATCACGCTGGTTCCTGCCTCAATAGACTATGGCGAAAAATCCCTAAAATAATGCTAAGAAAGCCAGTTAGCCTCCGAGGAGACCTAGGGTGCTGCAGGTTTGGTGTGTTACCTCCTTCAGTACAGAGCCCCCCTGGGACTAACAGTGCTGTGAACTGTCTGAGATGGCCGCTAGGAAGATGAAATGTAAGGGGCTCCCCCGAGTGCCTGGCACAGAGCAGGTGCTCAAGATGGGTAGTTAGTGTCGCCACCATGTCACCTTCATGATGAACTAGTGCTCTCATTCCTACCATCCTACAGTTAGAACACTTCTCATTGGACATATTGGGTTTATATGTTATTATATTCTAATAATTCCATTCCATTTTCCTCATCTCCCCTCTCCTTATCTTCCCCATCCTGCTATTTCCCTAAGGCTATTCCCTCTTTTTTTTTCCTGTGACCCCCTACCCCCAACCCCTCCCGTGTCCTGGGAAATTAGAAGTCCATAATCACCAGCCACCTCTGTTTCCTCAACCTCTCCGTAGCCATTTCATCCTACTCTTTGCTTCGATCCTTCTGGGGGGGACATCCATTCTTGATGACCCATAGGGTGTTCTCTGTGCCCTCATACCCTGCATTTTTTGAGGTCTGGGGGGTTCAAGATTGGTGTCCTCCTTCTTCTTTGCCCCCATGCCATTTCTTTGAGATCTGTGGTCCCTAGGGAGAGCATTCTGGCCTCCTCATCATTACTGTTTTCTCCCAACCCCCCATAGTTATTAAACCAATTCATGGAAGACTTGGGTGCTGGGCCCACAGTCTTCCACTATGTCTCCTGCTACAGGCCTAGGTGGCGTCCATGTGCACATGGAGGACCCAGCTTCCACACAGGGCACTCATTTTCTCAAACTCATTTTCTCAAACGCCTACTTTGGCGTGATCACTTCTGGCACCACTCCCAGCATGGTGCCCTGGATTTCCACCCTGATGCTGCACCACCTCGCACGTGAGCAGTGCGGCTCCTTTCAGCCCCGATCTCTTCTTTCCAGCGTGTTCCTTCTGTCATTTCTGCTCTGCTATCTGCGTGCTCTTCCCGAGGACCTCCTTGGATTTTTCTGTCCTTTATTCTCCCTTGATGCTCTGATCTCTCAGCTGAGCTTGAAGTTCCCAGCCCATGATTCAGCGGTTGTCCTGGCAATGCTTCTACCGCCCTTGCCTTTTGTCCGAGTAAAGCCCAAACCCTGGGGGAACCAAAGCATCCATGTTCACCTTGAATCCTGATGGTGGGAATCACACAGCAGGGCAGCTCGGAATGACTATGAGTTCCTGCGAACCAGCCTCACCTGTGCCCTCATGGAGCTCCCCCATTCTGTGGTTCTCTGGGCAGCTCCCTTTCCCACTCTCCAGAATCCTTCCAGCAGACTTTTCCCACTCTCCTCAACCCTGTGATGGATGCCGCCCTCCTCTTTCATTCTCTGTGTAACATGGGCATTGGGATGGGTCGAGCTTCACAGAGAAGATGGGAACCTTCAGATTGGAACTCCATGAACATCCCTCCGAGAAAGGGAACCATCCTTTCCTCCCGTGGCAGTGGTCAGCGTCCTCCCCAGAGGCCACTGGGAGCACACCTGTCCTTAAACACAGTGGGTTCGTTACTCATCGTGGGGGAGAACCCACATATTGGGAACTGTGGGGCTGATCAGTGAGAAAGGGGTGTTTGAAAGAACGTAAAGGATTTGGGCTTTGGGCGGATGTTTTTGGGAGTGTTCAAGGAAGCAGGGGTGTGCTCTGGACTGAGTGCAGACAGGAGGCGAGATAGTTCTGGGGATTAGCTAGCTCTATCAATCTTTTCTAGAAGGAGGTGTGAGTAGTGTGATGAACAGTGTCATTCAGAAGGAAGGTGCTCAGTAGTATGAGCCAGGAAAGAGGACGATTGGTATTTTGTGGTGGGCGTGACAACCTGGTTTTGTGTGTTTGGACAAGAGAGGAAGTGGGCCTATTTTGTCTCCCTTCTTCCCCACGGCCAGGTCACCTCGTGCTGCTGTTCTGCAAGGTCCTTTCTGTTAAACAGTAGAACCACATGGCCTCTCTCTATCCGCCGGGCCTGCTCCTACCAGCTGTGCAGCCTTGCTCATGGTGCCAGGCCACCTCCTCGATGTCAGCACTGCTCTTCTTGCCCAGTGGAGGAGGGATGTCTTCAAAAGACAAACAGGTGTTTGCCAGACAGGGGAAACTAGCCTGGACACTGAAGCCCAGGGCTGTGTCAGCGGCACTTGACGTTGTGTGAGGGAGCGGGTATCAAGAGAGCGTTCTGGAGAGGCTGTCAGAGAGTGAAATGCGGGAGGACCGAGGGGTTCCAAGTCGGGCAGGTGACGTGCTCTGGTTTTTCGACCATCCCCAGGATCCGTGTGGGAGCCGCACTGGTGACAAAGGGCAAGTCTGTTCCCTTTTCCTTCCGTGTGGCCACACCCCTGGCTCAGGTCCCTTCTCCTACCTGCTCTGTTGCAACACGTCCTCCTCATCCTACCTGCTTCTTGTCCAGCTCCCTCTCCCAGCCACATGCCCCTGCTCCGGCCAGGGTGATCTTTTTGGAATCCCACATCTTCTCTTGTTACTGTGTTACTGGAAAGCTTTTGATTCCCCATCAGCTCCAAGGTGGAGCCTGCACTGTGTGGTAGGACTCTCTTTGCTTTTCGTGATCCTCCCACGGTACCCTGGGTTTCCTGCTGCGGACTGGTGATCTGCATTTGGATGTCTCAGAGTTATCCCAAATCCAGTCTTTCCAAAACTATACTGGAGATCCCTTTCACCACCACCCCCTCCGAACTCTGTGAATGGGACCGCTGTGTCCTTCTCCCACGTGCAAAAGGGAAGAGTTATCTTGGAACTCTGCTTTTACTTCCTTTCCCTCTTCTGCGATCATTCACGCAGACCTGTGATTTTATCTGCTAAATATTTCTGGGATCTACCTCCTTTTCTCCACCTCTCCTTCTGCCCTCTCAGCCCGATCTATGGTCATTTGTGGTCTGAGCCATGGTGCTAGTGTGATCGGTGAGCTTCCTGGTGTTCCTACCTCCCCCAAGGACATCTCCCCCGGAATCCAGAGATTTGTGGAAGCCCCATTCATTCATACCCTGCCTAGGGTCGTGGCTTCTTGTTGCCACTGGAGGTGGACGCAAACGTTCCTTCTGTGTCTGCACGGCTGCTCCGTCCTCCCTCTTCAGTCTTGCTTCCTCCTAGGTTCTCCCCAACCCTCATGAGCTCTCATCTCCCCTCAGATGAATGCAGTGACTCCACGTTCTCTGTTGAATGCCTGCTCAGTTGCCGGAGGCACGGTTCTCCTGCAGTTCTGGATGGGACCCAAACAGACCGGGGTGGAGCAGTTAGCGAGCCTTTCTTCCGGGGAGAGAAGCAGCCAGAAAACAGAGAGGCAAGGAATCTGGTGTGTCAGGGGGTGCTGGATGCTGTAGGAGGGCTGGAAGGGGCTGTCATCTGAGCTGGGATGGCCAGGGAAGGCCCCCTGAGGACAAAGGTGGGGAGAGCTTTGCAAGAGGTGAGGGAGTGAGCCCAGTGCATGTCTGTGGGCACAGTGTCCCTGGCAGGGGGAAAGGGGGAGAGGAAGGCCTCCGTGGAGAGAGCTGGGCTGACTTGTTCCGGGAAGGACGAGGCCAGAGTGAGGGAGAAGGAGATGTTAGGGACCTGAGGTGGGAGCAACGTCAGGGGGCATTTTGAAGCAAAGAATGACACAAGCAAGGGGAGTAGCTGAGAGAGAGAGAGAGAGAGAGAGAGAGAGAGAGGGGGCAAGTAGGCAGAGTGACAGGCAGAGGGAGAGGGAGAAGCAGGTTTCCCCTAGAGCAGGGAGCCCGAAGTAAGGCTGGATCCCAGGACCGTGGGATCATGACCTGAGCCAAAGGCTGAGCCACTCAGGTTCCCCTTTTATTGATTTGTAAGAACTTTGTATATATAGGATGGTGGTCCTTTGCCTCTGTACTGGGTGCAATATTTTGTCCCAAACTGTTTATCTTTGAGTTTCGCTTGTACCAAACATTTCATGATACATTTCTTTTTTATTTTTTAATTGACATATAATGTACTGTTAGCCCCAAGGGTACAGGTCTGTGAATCGCCAGGTTTACACACTTCACAGCACTCACCAGAGCACATACCCTCCCCAGTGTCCATAACCCAGCCACCCTCTCCCTACCGCCCTCTGCCTGGCAACCCTCAGTTTGTTTTGTGAGATTAAGAGTCTCTTGTGGGTTGTCTCCCTCCCGGTCCCATCTTGTTTCATTTATTCTTTTCCTACCCCCCCAAACCCCCCATGTTGCTTCTCGACTTCCTCATTTTCAGGGAGATCATATGATAGTTGCTGCCTTTCTCCGTTTGACTTATTTCGCTAAGCATAGTACTCTCTAGTTCCATCCACGGCGTCACAAATGGCAAGATTTCATTTCTTTTGATGGCTGCATAGTATTCCATTGTATATATGTACCACATCTTCTTTATGCATTCATTTGTTGATTGACATCTAGATTCTTTCCATAGTTTGGCTATTGTGGACATTGCTGCTATAAACATTCAGGTGCACGTGCCCCTTCGGATCACTGTCATGATACCTTTCATTCTGAATGTTTACATTGCCAAATCTGAAAGTTTAACTTCATGGCTTGTGGCTTTTAGATAATGCTTTAAAAGAGGTTTTCAACTGGTATTACATTTTCTTTTGGCACTTCTATGATTTTGGCTTCTATTGCTTAGACCATTTTATCTATCCTTATTATTTTGTTTGATATAAAGTAGCTGTTTTTGTCCCTGCACCATCTAGTGATGGTCTATAACCCCCATGGGCTTGAAACATCACTTAGATACCAAATTCTTACATATATTTTAACACAGCCATGTGTATATCCTTCTTCACTTCCAGTTGGACTTGCTTTTTTCATTTTGATGCCTAAGCCTTTTGACTTGTAACTTAGTTGTGAATTGATTGAGAGGTCCCATAGCTTGCTTCTCAGAGTAAGAATAGGTTTGTGCCAGGGAACTGTTTTGTTAGTTCATTTGAGCCACTGTACTCCAGGAGGGCAGAAAAGAAAGGGACCCTGACAAAAGGCACTTGTCTAATTCTGTTAGAGCAATAGCTTTTCAGGAAACCCTATCGGGTAAACTTCAACATACATGTCATTGGCCAGAACTAGGCATGTGGCCCTACCCCTAGGTGTAGGAACATGTGGGAGGGGAGAATTTCTCACAGGACAGATTGGTACCTTGTAAAAATTGAGGTCCTCTTACTAAGGAAGTACAGGCAGGTGGATATTGAAAGGGGAACTTGGAGGGTCAGGCACATCTCTCATCGTTTGTTTTTTTTTCCTCCTTTAGAAGTTCCCCAGGTAGGGGTGCTTTAGCCCTACGTTAAAAGAATATTTTCAGTAGTGAAAATTAGATATAATTATTTTAATAACTCTTTCGTTAAGTTAAATTTTAATATTAGTGTTTTAATAAGTCATCTTATTTTTGATATGTTATAATAAATTCAATTATTTTGAACCCTTGGAGGTAAAATACAAAATGCAACATTATGCCGTTTCTAGAAATGAAGACATCAAAATGTATAAACACTCAATATTTGTTTTTTAAGACACGTTTATTTTCTTTTTTATTATAATAGTCTGTTTGCTTTAGAAAATTTGGAAAAGGCACAGAAAGAGAAGAAAATAAAAATCACCTGTAATTCTATTACCTTGAGAAATCTACTGTGAACATTTTTGTGTAGTCTCTTTTAGTGTTTTTGTTTTCTATATCATATGGTTCCGTTTTCAGGAAAAATGAAATCTGATGCATTTTTAGTTTTTTATCCAGTTTTGTTTTGTTTTGCTTTTGTAGCTTGTGACTATAAATTGGTACTCTCTCCTTGAAGGGCAGTTAAAAATAATGACACATTTAAATTACATGTAACTTTTGATCCAGCAATTCTATTTACCCCGCCAAGTGTACCCCCCGTGCTTGAAAAGGTGGATCTATAATAATGTTATGACAGTAAAAGACTAAAAACAACCTAAATGTCTACATGGTACATCCATACAATGAAATTCTCTTCAGCCGTTAGGAAGAGAGTACAGTTGACCCTTGAACAACATAGGGGTTGGGCGTATGACCTCCCCTGCTGTCAAAAATTCATATGTCAATTTTGACTCTCCCTAACTTAACTATGCATAGCCGGCTGCCAACTGGAAGCCTGACTGATCATGTGAACGTAACACATATTGTGTATTCTCTATATATTATAAACTGTATTCTTACAGTAAGGTAAGCTAAAGAAAATGTTATTAAGGAAATCATGGGCAGCCGCGGGCAGTGGCCGAGGAGGCGGCGCGGCGGACGGCGGCCCGAGAGTAGCGCTCGCGCTGCGGCCCGCGGGACCGCGCTGCGACCGCCCGGGCCGGCCCCGGGGAGCTCCCGCCAGCGCCGCCGCCGCCGCCGCGTGCGGAGCGAGGAAATGCGGGACATGTGGATTTGGGATATGAATTCATTTGAAAAACCACTTTGGGGTTATGAACGTGATTTCTGATGAAACTGGATTGGAATAATTTTCATGACCTTTGTGTGTATATATATATATATATATATTTTAAAATTTTGCATTTGACTTAAGTGCCATGAGAAAATTTGCATATTGCAAGGTGGGCCTAGCCACCTCCTTGATTTGGGTACTCTTGGATATGTTCCTGCTGCGTTACTTCAGTGAATGCAACAAATGTGACGAGAAAAAGGAGCGAGGACTTCCTGCTGGGGATGTTCTAGAGCCAATACAAAAGCCTCATGAAGGTCCTGGAGAAATGGGGAAACCAGTCGTCATTCCTAAAGAGGATCAAGAAAAGATGAAAGAGATGTTTAAAATCAATCAGTTCAGTTTAATGGCGAGTGAGATGATGGCACTCAACAGATCTTTACCAGATGTCAGGTTAGAAGGGTGTAAAACAAAGGTGTATCCAGATAATCTTCCTACAACCAGTGTGGTGATTGTTTTCCACGCCGAGGCTTGGAGCACACTTCTGCGAACTGTCCATAGTGTCATTAATCGCTCACCAAGACACATGCTAGAAGAAATTGTTCTAGTAGATGATGCCAGTGAAAGACTTTTTAAAAAGACCTCTGGAGAGTTCCGTGAAAACATTAAAAGTACCAGTTCATGTAATTCGAATGGAACAACGTTCTGGCTTGATCAGAGCTAGATTAAAAGGAGCTGCTGTGTCTAAAGGCCAAGTGATCACCTTCTTAGATGCTCACTGTGAATGTACAGTGGGATGGCTGGAGCCTCTCTTAGCCAGAATCAAACATGACAGGAAAACAGTGGTCTGTCCTATCACTGATGTGATCAGTGATGCTACTTTTGAGTACATGGCAGGCTCTGATACGACCTGTGGTGGCTTCAACTGGAAGCTTAATTTCCGCTGGTATCCAGTTCCCCAAAGAGAGATGGACCGAAGGAAAGGTGATGGGACTCTTCCTGTCAGAACACCTACAATGGCAGGAGGCCTTTTTTCAATAGACAGAGATTACTTTCAGGAAATTGGAACATACGATGCCGGAATGGATATTTGGGGAGGAGAAAACCTAGAAATTTCCTTTAGGATCTGGCAATGTGGAGGGACTTTTAGAGATTGTCACCTGCTCACATGTTGGACACGTGTTTCGGAAAGCCACACCTTACACGTTTCCAGGAGGCACAGGACAGATTATCAATGAAAATAACAGACGACTTGCAGAAGTGTGGATGGAGGAGTTCAAGAATTTCTTCTATATAATTTCTCCAGGTGTTACAAAGGTAGATTATGGAGATCTATCATCAAGACTTGGTTTAAGACACAAACTACAATGCAAACCTTTCTCCTGGTACCTAGAGAATATTTATCCTGATTCCCAGATTCCACGTCACTATTTCTCTTTGGGAGAGATACGAAATGTGGAAACAAATCTGTGTCTAGATAACATGGCCAGAAAAGAGAATGAAAAAGTTGGAATTTTTCACTGTCATGGTATGGGAGGTAACCAGGTTTTCTCTTACACTGCCTACAAAGAAATTAGAACAGATGAGCTTTGCTTGGATGTCTCTAAACTTAATGGCCCAGTCACAATGCTCAAATGCCACCACCTAAAAGGCAACCAACTTTGGGAGTATGATCCAGTGAAATTAACCCTGCAGCATGTGAACAGTAATCAGTGCCTGGATGAAGCCACAGAAGAGGATAGCCAGGTGCCCAGCATAAGAGACTGCAATGGAAGCCTGTCCCAGCAGTGGCTTCTTTGAAATGTCACCCTTCCAGAAATATTCTGAGACCAAATTTACAAAAAAAAGAAAGAAAGAAAGAAAGAAAGAGAAAACGGAAAAAGGAAGAAAGAAAAGAAAAAAAAAAGATTGACTGGGCTACCTCAGCATACATTTCTGCCACATTCTTAAGTAGCAAAAAAGGAAAAGTGCTTTCCTCCTCCGGGGATGTAAGGTTTATCAGCCATTAAAACTTGGACTCCTCTCGCTTTTCACTAGCTGTGAACCAGCCTTCTTGTCCAAAGGACGTGAAACTACATAGTAGCGAGACTGTGCACACTGATGTTTACAAGATTGAAAGAGTCACAAGAGTCATCAAGAATCATGGTGAAGAATATTCCGACAATGATGCAATCAACACAATGTGCTTTCCGGAGCTGCCCCTCGTAGGTTTGCTTGCACCTCAGTAACTGCTGCTGAACGTGCGATCCTAATGAAGAGATTTCCAAGATTTTTTTTCTGATTAGATCTGGTAACCAGTATATTAAATATTGATATAAAAATAAGTGAAAAAGAACTGGAACCAGTTTCAGAACCAGGAAAACAACATTTTTACGATTTAAGAAGAAACTATATTAAACAGGGTTTAAAGGAAATTAGAACAGAACTATGAGAAGTACAATTTGTTATAGTACAGTATCAAGTTTCTATATAGATTTTACCTCAGTGGGGAAAAATAACTGATTGCAGTGACATTCATTTTCATCTGTGATAGTCATGGATGCTTTTTTTTCCCCTTGGGGTGCTGACATTGAGCCAAAAAAAAAAAAATGTCTCTTTGAACATAGTTGTAATCGCTTTCTTCAATTTTTCATTTGTTTTTTGGTTGTTGGAATTGTAATTTTTAATTGCTTTCACAGAATGAAGATTTAACATAATGTCTGGTCTCACTGAACACGTTAGATCTCTCAGTTGCTCTTGGGTCAACTGGCTTGTAGACTTTCACATACAAATTCCTTCTTAGATCTTGAACTTCTTCACTTGATTCAGCTGATTATGCTTAATACCCAAGATCCATTCTACTGTACTACAGACTTATTTTCACAGCAATAAATCTTCAGTTCTTTATGATTCCACTCAACAAAAGGCCTGCAGAAGTGATTATTTGGATATTTAGAGAGGATATGATGGATGTTTTTTTTGGAAAACTTTTTTCACTCCATACTCAGATGTGCTTTATTGTCGAGTGCATATTTAGATTAGGTTCTTGAATTGTAATGGTGATCTGCTGCCCTTTTTTTTTTTTTAATAACATTTGACTGAAAATGTTTGACCTTGTTTTAATGAGTTAACCGAAGAACTGCTGCTACTGCTCCACATTAGTCCTGCATTTCTTCTGTTTAGGTTAAATCCATTTTATTTTTTTTCTGATTTTTAATAGCAGAAAACAACTTCAGAATCAATTAAAAGTTGAGTTAATTCCATAAAAAAAAGAAAATCATAAAAAAGAGAAATACATTTATAGTGCTGAACTGTAAAAAAATCCACACGTGAGTGGACCCACACAGTTCAAACCTGTGTTATATTCAAGAGCCAACTGTAGATATATAGAGATAAATCATCCCAAGTCCAGTTGTTAGGGGAAAAGGAAGATGTAGGACAATGTTAACAGTATGCTCTTACCTGTATAAGAAATAAGAAAGTATAAAAGGGAGATTATAAACCCCCATGCTAATATATAGGTACGGAGTATTTCTGGAGTCAGACCTAAGAAATCTGTAAAAATGGTTCCTCTGGAGAGGGATCTGGGCATCTGGAATGTGAGAGAGGTGGTTTCTCTTCTGCAAGTTTCTTTCTTTAATAACCGCGTACCTGTCTGTTACTTTTTTTTAGTCAGAAAAGGTGTTAAAGATGTTTAGAAGGATCTGCAATTCTAGCATTCAGAAATATCCACTGGTAACATGTTGATATCTTTTCTCCCAGTCTTTTCCTTTGTGTGAGTATTTATAGGTATGTGTGTGTGAATATACACATAGCCCTGTATATATGCTGTTAAGAAACAATCCCCCAAATAATGTCAAAATTGGTATCAAGCTGTACCTATAGTCTTCGATATTGATTTCTAACATTTATTACTATGCTGTGATATTTTTATGTCAGTGCATATTGTTTGAAAACAAAGAATATTTTTAATTTCTATGATAATATATATGGATGTATAAAATGGGATGCATGCCAAATGTGAGCCTCGGGTGACATCATAGGGAGTTCTTGTGCTAGAATGGCCTCTCAGAGTTATCCCAAATTGGACTGAGATGGACAGGCCTTTTTACACCC
>NW_022632431.1:0-11516 GCF_010015895.1 Lontra canadensis | reverse complement strand
GTTTACAATTTCTCTGTTCCTCTCTGCCTCAGTTTCCAATGCCCCCCTGTGTCTGCAGACAGCTACCCCTAGTAGTTCGGGAAGTTTGGGTTTGGAAATGCAGAGACTCTAAGGTAGTCGTACCCAGGCCAAAGGGCAGATCAGCAGAGCCTGTGGGGCTTTTTAAAGAAAAAAGAGGAGGATTCTGAGATCCTCCTCTAGACTCACTGAGTCAGAATCTTCTGGGATAGGTCCCGGGCCGTAAAGACCAGGTATGTTTGTCATGTGGTTGTGTTTCATGACAGCTTTTTTGGCACTGGGCTTTCCTTCATTGGAACCACATGCAAGAAGATTGGGAGAATCCACAAGTTAATGTTTGAAACCATTTTGCAGGGCTCTGTCCTTCAAGTTCCTTGATTTCGTGATCTGCACCTTCACTGTGGTGTGTTAAATTCTTAAACCTTGTCAGAAAGTCATGTTATTGGTAGCATAGGGATTCCTTGCATGAATCATGGACAGAGATCCCTTTCTGCCCCAGTCCTCTCTTTGGAATGGGGAAAAGAATGGTAACCGGCCTTTGGGATGTAAGGATTAAATGAGAAATAGATCCACGGCAGTCAGCACAGGATCTAGCACAGAGTGAAGCCTTCCACAAATTATTATTACTACTTGTGATTTCCCTCCTTTTTTTTTTCTGATTGTATTCTTTCTTTAAGAGATTGACGTCATGCCCGTGACGGGGGAGGGTCAGAGGGAGAGGGAGGGGGAAAGACTCTCAGGGAAAATCCACACTGAGTATGGAGCCCAACGTGGGGCTTGATCTTGTGACCCTCAGATCATGACCTGAGCCAAAATGAACAGTCAGATGCTCAAGCAACTGGGCCATCTGTGCGCCCCTTGACTTCCCTCCATCTGAAGGTCGTTGGGGTGAAGTTACCGACTCTGTCCTCGCTGTGGATCACGCTGGTTCCTGCCTCAATAGACTATGGCGAAAAATCCCTAAAATAATGCTAAGAAAGCCAGTTAGCCTCCGAGGAGACCTAGGGTGCTGCAGGTTTGGTGTGTTACCTCCTTCAGTACAGAGCCCCCCTGGGACTAACAGTGCTGTGAACTGTCTGAGATGGCCGCTAGGAAGATGAAATGTAAGGGGCTCCCCCGAGTGCCTGGCACAGAGCAGGTGCTCAAGATGGGTAGTTAGTGTCGCCACCATGTCACCTTCATGATGAACTAGTGCTCTCATTCCTACCATCCTACAGTTAGAACACTTCTCATTGGACATATTGGGTTTATATGTTATTATATTCTAATAATTCCATTCCATTTTCCTCATCTCCCCTCTCCTTATCTTCCCCATCCTGCTATTTCCCTAAGGCTATTCCCTCTTTTTTTTTCCTGTGACCCCCTACCCCCAACCCCTCCCGTGTCCTGGGAAATTAGAAGTCCATAATCACCAGCCACCTCTGTTTCCTCAACCTCTCCGTAGCCATTTCATCCTACTCTTTGCTTCGATCCTTCTGGGGGGGACATCCATTCTTGATGACCCATAGGGTGTTCTCTGTGCCCTCATACCCTGCATTTTTTGAGGTCTGGGGGGTTCAAGATTGGTGTCCTCCTTCTTCTTTGCCCCCATGCCATTTCTTTGAGATCTGTGGTCCCTAGGGAGAGCATTCTGGCCTCCTCATCATTACTGTTTTCTCCCAACCCCCCATAGTTATTAAACCAATTCATGGAAGACTTGGGTGCTGGGCCCACAGTCTTCCACTATGTCTCCTGCTACAGGCCTAGGTGGCGTCCATGTGCACATGGAGGACCCAGCTTCCACACAGGGCACTCATTTTCTCAAACTCATTTTCTCAAACGCCTACTTTGGCGTGATCACTTCTGGCACCACTCCCAGCATGGTGCCCTGGATTTCCACCCTGATGCTGCACCACCTCGCACGTGAGCAGTGCGGCTCCTTTCAGCCCCGATCTCTTCTTTCCAGCGTGTTCCTTCTGTCATTTCTGCTCTGCTATCTGCGTGCTCTTCCCGAGGACCTCCTTGGATTTTTCTGTCCTTTATTCTCCCTTGATGCTCTGATCTCTCAGCTGAGCTTGAAGTTCCCAGCCCATGATTCAGCGGTTGTCCTGGCAATGCTTCTACCGCCCTTGCCTTTTGTCCGAGTAAAGCCCAAACCCTGGGGGAACCAAAGCATCCATGTTCACCTTGAATCCTGATGGTGGGAATCACACAGCAGGGCAGCTCGGAATGACTATGAGTTCCTGCGAACCAGCCTCACCTGTGCCCTCATGGAGCTCCCCCATTCTGTGGTTCTCTGGGCAGCTCCCTTTCCCACTCTCCAGAATCCTTCCAGCAGACTTTTCCCACTCTCCTCAACCCTGTGATGGATGCCGCCCTCCTCTTTCATTCTCTGTGTAACATGGGCATTGGGATGGGTCGAGCTTCACAGAGAAGATGGGAACCTTCAGATTGGAACTCCATGAACATCCCTCCGAGAAAGGGAACCATCCTTTCCTCCCGTGGCAGTGGTCAGCGTCCTCCCCAGAGGCCACTGGGAGCACACCTGTCCTTAAACACAGTGGGTTCGTTACTCATCGTGGGGGAGAACCCACATATTGGGAACTGTGGGGCTGATCAGTGAGAAAGGGGTGTTTGAAAGAACGTAAAGGATTTGGGCTTTGGGCGGATGTTTTTGGGAGTGTTCAAGGAAGCAGGGGTGTGCTCTGGACTGAGTGCAGACAGGAGGCGAGATAGTTCTGGGGATTAGCTAGCTCTATCAATCTTTTCTAGAAGGAGGTGTGAGTAGTGTGATGAACAGTGTCATTCAGAAGGAAGGTGCTCAGTAGTATGAGCCAGGAAAGAGGACGATTGGTATTTTGTGGTGGGCGTGACAACCTGGTTTTGTGTGTTTGGACAAGAGAGGAAGTGGGCCTATTTTGTCTCCCTTCTTCCCCACGGCCAGGTCACCTCGTGCTGCTGTTCTGCAAGGTCCTTTCTGTTAAACAGTAGAACCACATGGCCTCTCTCTATCCGCCGGGCCTGCTCCTACCAGCTGTGCAGCCTTGCTCATGGTGCCAGGCCACCTCCTCGATGTCAGCACTGCTCTTCTTGCCCAGTGGAGGAGGGATGTCTTCAAAAGACAAACAGGTGTTTGCCAGACAGGGGAAACTAGCCTGGACACTGAAGCCCAGGGCTGTGTCAGCGGCACTTGACGTTGTGTGAGGGAGCGGGTATCAAGAGAGCGTTCTGGAGAGGCTGTCAGAGAGTGAAATGCGGGAGGACCGAGGGGTTCCAAGTCGGGCAGGTGACGTGCTCTGGTTTTTCGACCATCCCCAGGATCCGTGTGGGAGCCGCACTGGTGACAAAGGGCAAGTCTGTTCCCTTTTCCTTCCGTGTGGCCACACCCCTGGCTCAGGTCCCTTCTCCTACCTGCTCTGTTGCAACACGTCCTCCTCATCCTACCTGCTTCTTGTCCAGCTCCCTCTCCCAGCCACATGCCCCTGCTCCGGCCAGGGTGATCTTTTTGGAATCCCACATCTTCTCTTGTTACTGTGTTACTGGAAAGCTTTTGATTCCCCATCAGCTCCAAGGTGGAGCCTGCACTGTGTGGTAGGACTCTCTTTGCTTTTCGTGATCCTCCCACGGTACCCTGGGTTTCCTGCTGCGGACTGGTGATCTGCATTTGGATGTCTCAGAGTTATCCCAAATCCAGTCTTTCCAAAACTATACTGGAGATCCCTTTCACCACCACCCCCTCCGAACTCTGTGAATGGGACCGCTGTGTCCTTCTCCCACGTGCAAAAGGGAAGAGTTATCTTGGAACTCTGCTTTTACTTCCTTTCCCTCTTCTGCGATCATTCACGCAGACCTGTGATTTTATCTGCTAAATATTTCTGGGATCTACCTCCTTTTCTCCACCTCTCCTTCTGCCCTCTCAGCCCGATCTATGGTCATTTGTGGTCTGAGCCATGGTGCTAGTGTGATCGGTGAGCTTCCTGGTGTTCCTACCTCCCCCAAGGACATCTCCCCCGGAATCCAGAGATTTGTGGAAGCCCCATTCATTCATACCCTGCCTAGGGTCGTGGCTTCTTGTTGCCACTGGAGGTGGACGCAAACGTTCCTTCTGTGTCTGCACGGCTGCTCCGTCCTCCCTCTTCAGTCTTGCTTCCTCCTAGGTTCTCCCCAACCCTCATGAGCTCTCATCTCCCCTCAGATGAATGCAGTGACTCCACGTTCTCTGTTGAATGCCTGCTCAGTTGCCGGAGGCACGGTTCTCCTGCAGTTCTGGATGGGACCCAAACAGACCGGGGTGGAGCAGTTAGCGAGCCTTTCTTCCGGGGAGAGAAGCAGCCAGAAAACAGAGAGGCAAGGAATCTGGTGTGTCAGGGGGTGCTGGATGCTGTAGGAGGGCTGGAAGGGGCTGTCATCTGAGCTGGGATGGCCAGGGAAGGCCCCCTGAGGACAAAGGTGGGGAGAGCTTTGCAAGAGGTGAGGGAGTGAGCCCAGTGCATGTCTGTGGGCACAGTGTCCCTGGCAGGGGGAAAGGGGGAGAGGAAGGCCTCCGTGGAGAGAGCTGGGCTGACTTGTTCCGGGAAGGACGAGGCCAGAGTGAGGGAGAAGGAGATGTTAGGGACCTGAGGTGGGAGCAACGTCAGGGGGCATTTTGAAGCAAAGAATGACACAAGCAAGGGGAGTAGCTGAGAGAGAGAGAGAGAGAGAGAGAGAGAGAGAGGGGGCAAGTAGGCAGAGTGACAGGCAGAGGGAGAGGGAGAAGCAGGTTTCCCCTAGAGCAGGGAGCCCGAAGTAAGGCTGGATCCCAGGACCGTGGGATCATGACCTGAGCCAAAGGCTGAGCCACTCAGGTTCCCCTTTTATTGATTTGTAAGAACTTTGTATATATAGGATGGTGGTCCTTTGCCTCTGTACTGGGTGCAATATTTTGTCCCAAACTGTTTATCTTTGAGTTTCGCTTGTACCAAACATTTCATGATACATTTCTTTTTTATTTTTTAATTGACATATAATGTACTGTTAGCCCCAAGGGTACAGGTCTGTGAATCGCCAGGTTTACACACTTCACAGCACTCACCAGAGCACATACCCTCCCCAGTGTCCATAACCCAGCCACCCTCTCCCTACCGCCCTCTGCCTGGCAACCCTCAGTTTGTTTTGTGAGATTAAGAGTCTCTTGTGGGTTGTCTCCCTCCCGGTCCCATCTTGTTTCATTTATTCTTTTCCTACCCCCCCAAACCCCCCATGTTGCTTCTCGACTTCCTCATTTTCAGGGAGATCATATGATAGTTGCTGCCTTTCTCCGTTTGACTTATTTCGCTAAGCATAGTACTCTCTAGTTCCATCCACGGCGTCACAAATGGCAAGATTTCATTTCTTTTGATGGCTGCATAGTATTCCATTGTATATATGTACCACATCTTCTTTATGCATTCATTTGTTGATTGACATCTAGATTCTTTCCATAGTTTGGCTATTGTGGACATTGCTGCTATAAACATTCAGGTGCACGTGCCCCTTCGGATCACTGTCATGATACCTTTCATTCTGAATGTTTACATTGCCAAATCTGAAAGTTTAACTTCATGGCTTGTGGCTTTTAGATAATGCTTTAAAAGAGGTTTTCAACTGGTATTACATTTTCTTTTGGCACTTCTATGATTTTGGCTTCTATTGCTTAGACCATTTTATCTATCCTTATTATTTTGTTTGATATAAAGTAGCTGTTTTTGTCCCTGCACCATCTAGTGATGGTCTATAACCCCCATGGGCTTGAAACATCACTTAGATACCAAATTCTTACATATATTTTAACACAGCCATGTGTATATCCTTCTTCACTTCCAGTTGGACTTGCTTTTTTCATTTTGATGCCTAAGCCTTTTGACTTGTAACTTAGTTGTGAATTGATTGAGAGGTCCCATAGCTTGCTTCTCAGAGTAAGAATAGGTTTGTGCCAGGGAACTGTTTTGTTAGTTCATTTGAGCCACTGTACTCCAGGAGGGCAGAAAAGAAAGGGACCCTGACAAAAGGCACTTGTCTAATTCTGTTAGAGCAATAGCTTTTCAGGAAACCCTATCGGGTAAACTTCAACATACATGTCATTGGCCAGAACTAGGCATGTGGCCCTACCCCTAGGTGTAGGAACATGTGGGAGGGGAGAATTTCTCACAGGACAGATTGGTACCTTGTAAAAATTGAGGTCCTCTTACTAAGGAAGTACAGGCAGGTGGATATTGAAAGGGGAACTTGGAGGGTCAGGCACATCTCTCATCGTTTGTTTTTTTTTCCTCCTTTAGAAGTTCCCCAGGTAGGGGTGCTTTAGCCCTACGTTAAAAGAATATTTTCAGTAGTGAAAATTAGATATAATTATTTTAATAACTCTTTCGTTAAGTTAAATTTTAATATTAGTGTTTTAATAAGTCATCTTATTTTTGATATGTTATAATAAATTCAATTATTTTGAACCCTTGGAGGTAAAATACAAAATGCAACATTATGCCGTTTCTAGAAATGAAGACATCAAAATGTATAAACACTCAATATTTGTTTTTTAAGACACGTTTATTTTCTTTTTTATTATAATAGTCTGTTTGCTTTAGAAAATTTGGAAAAGGCACAGAAAGAGAAGAAAATAAAAATCACCTGTAATTCTATTACCTTGAGAAATCTACTGTGAACATTTTTGTGTAGTCTCTTTTAGTGTTTTTGTTTTCTATATCATATGGTTCCGTTTTCAGGAAAAATGAAATCTGATGCATTTTTAGTTTTTTATCCAGTTTTGTTTTGTTTTGCTTTTGTAGCTTGTGACTATAAATTGGTACTCTCTCCTTGAAGGGCAGTTAAAAATAATGACACATTTAAATTACATGTAACTTTTGATCCAGCAATTCTATTTACCCCGCCAAGTGTACCCCCCGTGCTTGAAAAGGTGGATCTATAATAATGTTATGACAGTAAAAGACTAAAAACAACCTAAATGTCTACATGGTACATCCATACAATGAAATTCTCTTCAGCCGTTAGGAAGAGAGTACAGTTGACCCTTGAACAACATAGGGGTTGGGCGTATGACCTCCCCTGCTGTCAAAAATTCATATGTCAATTTTGACTCTCCCTAACTTAACTATGCATAGCCGGCTGCCAACTGGAAGCCTGACTGATCATGTGAACGTAACACATATTGTGTATTCTCTATATATTATAAACTGTATTCTTACAGTAAGGTAAGCTAAAGAAAATGTTATTAAGGAAATCATGGGCAGCCGCGGGCAGTGGCCGAGGAGGCGGCGCGGCGGACGGCGGCCCGAGAGTAGCGCTCGCGCTGCGGCCCGCGGGACCGCGCTGCGACCGCCCGGGCCGGCCCCGGGGAGCTCCCGCCAGCGCCGCCGCCGCCGCCGCGTGCGGAGCGAGGAAATGCGGGACATGTGGATTTGGGATATGAATTCATTTGAAAAACCACTTTGGGGTTATGAACGTGATTTCTGATGAAACTGGATTGGAATAATTTTCATGACCTTTGTGTGTATATATATATATATATATATTTTAAAATTTTGCATTTGACTTAAGTGCCATGAGAAAATTTGCATATTGCAAGGTGGGCCTAGCCACCTCCTTGATTTGGGTACTCTTGGATATGTTCCTGCTGCGTTACTTCAGTGAATGCAACAAATGTGACGAGAAAAAGGAGCGAGGACTTCCTGCTGGGGATGTTCTAGAGCCAATACAAAAGCCTCATGAAGGTCCTGGAGAAATGGGGAAACCAGTCGTCATTCCTAAAGAGGATCAAGAAAAGATGAAAGAGATGTTTAAAATCAATCAGTTCAGTTTAATGGCGAGTGAGATGATGGCACTCAACAGATCTTTACCAGATGTCAGGTTAGAAGGGTGTAAAACAAAGGTGTATCCAGATAATCTTCCTACAACCAGTGTGGTGATTGTTTTCCACGCCGAGGCTTGGAGCACACTTCTGCGAACTGTCCATAGTGTCATTAATCGCTCACCAAGACACATGCTAGAAGAAATTGTTCTAGTAGATGATGCCAGTGAAAGACTTTTTAAAAAGACCTCTGGAGAGTTCCGTGAAAACATTAAAAGTACCAGTTCATGTAATTCGAATGGAACAACGTTCTGGCTTGATCAGAGCTAGATTAAAAGGAGCTGCTGTGTCTAAAGGCCAAGTGATCACCTTCTTAGATGCTCACTGTGAATGTACAGTGGGATGGCTGGAGCCTCTCTTAGCCAGAATCAAACATGACAGGAAAACAGTGGTCTGTCCTATCACTGATGTGATCAGTGATGCTACTTTTGAGTACATGGCAGGCTCTGATACGACCTGTGGTGGCTTCAACTGGAAGCTTAATTTCCGCTGGTATCCAGTTCCCCAAAGAGAGATGGACCGAAGGAAAGGTGATGGGACTCTTCCTGTCAGAACACCTACAATGGCAGGAGGCCTTTTTTCAATAGACAGAGATTACTTTCAGGAAATTGGAACATACGATGCCGGAATGGATATTTGGGGAGGAGAAAACCTAGAAATTTCCTTTAGGATCTGGCAATGTGGAGGGACTTTTAGAGATCGTCACCTGCTCACATGTTGGACACGTGTTTCGGAAAGCCACACCTTACACGTTTCCAGGAGGCACAGGACAGATTATCAATGAAAATAACAGACGACTTGCAGAAGTGTGGATGGAGGAGTTCAAGAATTTCTTCTATATAATTTCTCCAGGTGTTACAAAGGTAGATTATGGAGATCTATCATCAAGACTTGGTTTAAGACACAAACTACAATGCAAACCTTTCTCCTGGTACCTAGAGAATATTTATCCTGATTCCCAGATTCCACGTCACTATTTCTCTTTGGGAGAGATACGAAATGTGGAAACAAATCTGTGTCTAGATAACATGGCCAGAAAAGAGAATGAAAAAGTTGGAATTTTTCACTGTCATGGTATGGGAGGTAACCAGGTTTTCTCTTACACTGCCTACAAAGAAATTAGAACAGATGAGCTTTGCTTGGATGTCTCTAAACTTAATGGCCCAGTCACAATGCTCAAATGCCACCACCTAAAAGGCAACCAACTTTGGGAGTATGATCCAGTGAAATTAACCCTGCAGCATGTGAACAGTAATCAGTGCCTGGATGAAGCCACAGAAGAGGATAGCCAGGTGCCCAGCATAAGAGACTGCAATGGAAGCCTGTCCCAGCAGTGGCTTCTTTGAAATGTCACCCTTCCAGAAATATTCTGAGACCAAATTTACAAAAAAAAGAAAGAAAGAAAGAAAGAAAGAGAAAACGGAAA
Source organism: Lontra canadensis (assembly GCF_010015895.1). Classification (NCBI taxonomy): domain Eukaryota; kingdom Metazoa; phylum Chordata; class Mammalia; order Carnivora; family Mustelidae; genus Lontra; species Lontra canadensis. The sequence goes on along the minus strand of NW_022632431.1, from coordinate 2,217 downwards.
AAGGAAGAAAGAAAAGAAAAAAAAAAGATTGACTGGGCTACCTCAGCATACATTTCTGCCACATTCTTAAGTAGCAAAAAAGAAAAAGTGCTTTCCTCCTCCGGGGATGTAAGGTTTATCAGCCATTAAAACTTGGACTCCTCTCGCTTTTCACTAGCTGTGAACCAGCCTTCTTGTCCAAAGGACGTGAAACTACATAGTAGCGAGACTGTGCACACTGATGTTTACAAGATTGAAAGAGTCACAAGAGTCATCAAGAATCATGGTGAAGAATATTCCGACAATGATGCAATCAACACAATGTGCTTTCCGGAGCTGCCCCTCGTACGGTTTGCTTGCACCTCAGTAACTGCTGCTGAACGTGCGATCCTAATGAAGAGATTTCCAAGATTTTTTTTCTGATTAGATCTGGTAACCAGTATATTAAATATTGATATAAAAATAAGTGAAAAAGAACTGGAACCAGTTTCAGAACCAGGAAAACAACATTTTTACGATTTAAGAAGAAACTATATTAAACAGGGTTTAAAGGAAATTAGAACAGAACTATGAGAAGTACAATTTGTTATAGTACAGTATCAAGTTTCTATATAGATTTTACCTCAGTGGGGAAAAATAACTGATTGCAGTGACATTCATTTTCATCTGTGATAGTCATGGATGCTTTTTTTTCCTCTTGGGGTGCTGACATTGAGCCAAAAAAAAAAAAAATGTCTCTTTGAACATAGTTGTAATCGCTTTCTTCAATTTTTCATTTGTTTTTTGGTTGTTGGAATTGTAATTTTTAATTGCTTTCACAGAATGAAGATTTAACATAATGTCTGGTCTCACTGAACACGTTAGATCTCTCAGTTGCTCTTGGGTCAACTGGCTTGTAGACTTTCACATACAAATTCCTTCTTAGATCTTGAACTTCTTCACTTGATTCAGCTGATTATGCTTAATACCCAAGATCCATTCTACTGTACTACAGACTTATTTTCACAGCAATAAATCTTCAGTTCTTTATGATTCCACTCAACAAAAGGCCTGCAGAAGTGATTATTTGGATATTTAGAGAGGATATGATGGATGTTTTTTTTGGAAAACTTTTTTCACTCCATACTCAGATGTGCTTTATTGTCGAGTGCATATTTAGATTAGGTTCTTGAATTGTAATGGTGATCTGCTGCCCTTTTTTTTTTTTTAATAACATTTGACTGAAAATGTTTGACCTTGTTTTAATGAGTTAACCGAAGAACTGCTGCTACTGCTCCACATTAGTCCTGCATTTCTTCTGTTTAGGTTAAATCCATTTTATTTTTTTTCTGATTTTTAATAGCAGAAAACAACTTCAGAATCAATTAAAAGTTGAGTTAATTCCATAAAAAAAAGAAAATCATAAAAAAGAGAAATACATTTATAGTGCTGAACTGTAAAAAAATCCACACGTGAGTGGACCCACACAGTTCAAACCTGTGTTATATTCAAGAGCCAACTGTAGATATATAGAGATAAATCATCCCAAGTCCAGTTGTTAGGGGAAAAGGAAGATGTAGGACAATGTTAACAGTATGCTCTTACCTGTATAAGAAATAAGAAAGTATAAAAGGGAGATTATAAACCCCCATGCTAATATATAGGTACGGAGTATTTCTGGAGTCAGACCTAAGAAATCTGTAAAAATGGTTCCTCTGGAGAGGGATCTGGGCATCTGGAATGTGAGAGAGGTGGTTTCTCTTCTGCAAGTTTCTTTCTTTAATAACCGCGTACCTGTCTGTTACTTTTTTTTAGTCAGAAAAGGTGTTAAAGATGTTTAGAAGGATCTGCAATTCTAGCATTCAGAAATATCCACTGGTAACATGTTGATATCTTTTCTCCCAGTCTTTTCCTTTGTGTGAGTATTTATAGGTATGTGTGTGTGAATATACACATAGCCCTGTATATATGCTGTTAAGAAACAATCCCCCAAATAATGTCAAAATTGGTATCAAGCTGTACCTATAGTCTTCGATATTGATTTCTAACATTTATTACTATGCTGTGATATTTTTATGTCAGTGCATATTGTTTGAAAACAAAGAATATTTTTAATTTCTATGATAATATATATGGATGTATAAAATGGGATGCATGCCAAATGTGAGCCTCGGGTGACATCATAGGGAGTTCTTGTGCTAGAATGGCCTCTCAGAGTTATCCCAAATTGGACTGAGATGGACAGGCCTTTTTACACCC
>NW_022632430.1:0-11526 GCF_010015895.1 Lontra canadensis | reverse complement strand
TCTCTCTCTGTCTGTCAAATAAATAAATAAAATCTTAAAAAAAAAAAGTTAAAGATATACCAACCATATGAACCAGCCGTTCTACTCATTTATGTTCCCAAGAGAAAACCTATCCATACAAAGCCTTGGAAATGAATGTGTATAGCAGCTTTATTTGTGATAGTCATGTATTCACTTATATAAAGCTCATTACCATCCTATGAATAGATGCTCTCTTCATTCCCATTTTCCAGGGTGTTGTTAGGAAATGGGAAGAAAAATCCTGGGTTATCCATTTATACTTGTCTACCACAAGGGCTAATAATTACAAATTATACACATATATATTGTTATATATTTTACATGGTAATAAAAGCATGTGCTTTAAAGTAGGTTGGGAAGTCAAATTAAGTAATACATATAATATTATATAGTGCGGTGACTAGTGTGTTGTATGTACTCAATAATGTGATTGATAATGATAACAGTTTTATAGTAGGGCAATGATAATCCCAAAACCATGTAGACTGAGGCTGTAATTGAGAGAATTTAGGATGTATGGGATGCTTTGCCAATTTTGCCGTGTATCTTAGAGAAGTTAAATACAGAAAGCTCTTTTTTTTTTTTTATGGAAACAGTACCAAATTTTGACAAAATACTAGTTAATTCTGGAGATAGTGAATGAAGTTTGAAGTCTTCATTCCTTTAACAAACAGGCAAATCTGTTGAAATTTGGGCCAAATTGCGTCAGAGCTTCCAGTTGTGAAACCTGTAATTCCTGATAGTACTGCAGTTGCTTGATGGTCAGGGTGTGAAATGCAAAGACTGGTTTTTGAAGACATATTTCCCTTTGCCAGAAGGCCAGACCTACAGTGGAATACTCCTACTTTAGCTGGCCTGGGAGGAGCAGGTGATACCAGACCTCTTGGCAGGGTCATTAACTTTTCACATAACTCTTCCAGCAATCAAAATATCGTTTATTGTTGTCATTGATTGCACAAGTAATTTGTGATCTTCAGAGTAAAATAGAAAAACATGAGCAAGTAAGCAGAGAGTATTATAGTCATAGTTTCATAATCCCACCTATTTATTAATGCCTTGGTAGAAGTTCTTCCAGAACTTTTTCTACACATTCTTAAAAGAAAAAAAAAATGGGATAACAGATCCACATATACTTTTTAAAATAGTTTCCTTCACTTAGGAATATAGTCTGAAATTTTTTTCATTTTAGTTGGTATGTTTCTGCAACATTAATACTTGTATGGATATACAATTATCTATTTAATTGATCCCCTAATTTTAGACATTTCTAATTATTTGAGATTCCAAACAAGACTTTGCTGACCTCTTTGATTCTACCACATGATTCTACAAATCAAGATAAATTCTCTTAAAAGGTGATGAACATTTAAAAGATATTTTGATATATTTTCCAAACTGTCCTTCAAAGAAATAGTACCAATTTACAACTCCCACTGTTAGTGCACATACTATCACTTTAAGACAAGCTTCATAAAAGAAGACTCATGTATTATTAGTATGTCCTTTTTTATCTGTGAACAGTAACATACAATGCAAATGGAGTTGCTTTCTCCTGGGATTAGAGTAGGCAGCTCACAGTAATCAGGGGTAGGCAGATGGATTTCTCCAGGGCTGGGGAGCTTGAAACATTAAACAATGGATAAAAATAGAAGAAATAGAAAAAAGGAAAATCCTACTCAAGGAAAGGCAAAGAAATCAATACTGTATCTTTGCTGTTGATTTTGTAAATTGCTTTTATCAATATATTTTTTTTTACAGAAGAACAAAGGGACTTCAGGGAGGTCCGGCCCCATCTTAATATTGGACTTCTCAGCTTCCAGAGCAGTGAGAAATAAATGTTTGTTGTTTAAGACACCCCATCTATGATATTTTTTTGTTATAGCAACCTGGATGGACTAAGAGACCAACTATCTTTTACCTGTAGGCAAATAAAATCCTAACTTTTTAAAATGATGAAATAATTTATAAAATTCCTAAGGGTGGGTGTTGCAAGATTTTAAATGAAACTTGGGTAAATCCTGTTAGAAGAGAGTCGGAGAGAGTCGGAAGCACAGGAAATGCTGCTGTGTGCTAATGATAGAGCAGTGGGCAATGCTAATTAACTCAGCGAGAATGTGCACAGTGAAGAAAAGGGCCAGCATCTTAGGGTAGGGCAAGGGCCAGGGTAGAAAGTCCAGAGGTGGAAGAAGGAATGGCTAGATGCCCAGAGAAAACCAGCAGGGGGGTCACTGGCTGGAAAAGGGAAGAAACAAGGGAAACACATGCACTGTTAACATATTTGAAGGTTTTCTTATGAAAAAGAGATCAAACTTATTTATATAACATGTATTTATATAGCAGAAGAGGTAAAACAAAACCCAGAGGATAAAGGGGAAGGTAGGGGAATCTTCCAATTAAACATGGAATAGTATTTAGTGTTCTTATCTATTCAGGATACCTTTGCCTTCCAAGTTTCTTCTGTTAATAACCTGGTGCTTGGGCAGTAATATTATTCCATCCCTCTTGCCACAATGACTGGTTCAGGGATAGGCATATGACCTCAGCCAGAACAATCAGATTCCTTGTCCAAACATTTTCTAACTGGGCTGGTTTTCTTTTCTTCGGCTTGGTCACTGAATTCTTTGGCGGAGGGCCCAGAGAAGTTTGAGGGCATGCTCTCTGCTGGGGATGGAGAGTGCATCTGCAAGAGGAGAACTTCAGCACAAGTTTCTAACCTGAATTAGTTATGAGGTGATTGATTAATTAGAGAACACGATATTTGACATGCACCAACTACTGTTGTTACAGCCTCATTTAGAACTAGCAAGCAGAGCAGGAAAAACATTGTTGGAAGCAGCACCCGCTGAAATGTGAGTGATTTCATGCTTTGCTTATCAAAGCAGTAGATTTGTAAAGTTGATAAGAATATTTACAGATTGTGCTAATGATAATGATGGTAGAGATAGTCAAAGAAGGTCGCCTTTGTTGAGTAAGAGCCATGTATAATATGGAAATAAAAGACAGTTATAAACCTAGAAAGCTTTAGATTCATACAAGGTTAATATAATGATGGGAAGTATTGGAATAAAAGATAATAGGTCACTAAATGCTGTGCTTGTTGGTTATTAAAGAAAGAATCCTATAAGAAACCAAAGAAGACGGGATGCCTGGGTGGCTCAGTTGGTTAAGCCACTGCCTTCAGCTCAGGTCATGATCCTGGAGTTCTGGGATTGAGTCCCACATCAGGCTCCCAGCTCTTTGAGGAGTCTGCTTCTCCCTTCTCATGCTCTCTCCCCCTCTCTCAAATAAATAAATAAAATCTTAAAAAAAGAAACCAAAGAGGTAGTGAAAAGTTTTATTTAAATTCTAATCTATTAGATTTGAATTTATTCAAATTTTTAAGATTTTATTATTTATTTGAGAGAGAGAGAGAGAGAGCAAGCTAGTGAGCAAATGGAGGAGGGAACAGTGTGAGAGGGAGAGAGAGAATCTGGAGCCAACTCCACCCTGAGTGTGGAGCCCAGCATGGGGCTTGATCCTATGACCCTGAGATCATGACCCGAGTGGAAATCAAGAGTTGGACACTTAACTGACTGAGCCACCCAGGAACCCCTGAAATGCCATTTTTAAGTCAAAACTGTCAAATAACAGCTCTTCCAAATGATTTTTCCCTAATATATAGAGTCTGTCTTTTGCCATGTTGAATAAAAACCAAGACACTTTCTGACTTATTAAACAGCTAATTACAGTTTAATTTTTTTAAAGATTTTATTTATTTATTTGATCCACAGAGATCACAAGTAGGCAGAGAGGCAGGCAGAGAGAGAGGAGGAAGCAGGCTCCCCGCCAAGCCAAGAGCCGGATGCGGGGCTCAATCCTGGGAGCCTAGGATCATGACCTGAGCCGAAAGCAGAGGCTTTAACCCACTGAGCCACCCAGAGGTCCCTACAGTTTAATTTTAAAGTGCCTGTTTAATTTCCCAAGAACATAATCTTCCATTGCGATTTTGAGATTTGGGAAAACTTCAGAGAGCCACCCAGGCGCCCCTTCACTATAGAATTTTAAACATAAGATTGATGTAGTAAAATCTTCATGGAAGGGGTAAGAATTTGCTCTGTAACACCTGAATGGCAAGAAATGTTATACTCTTTAGTGTTCCAATATCAAACAAAATTTGCTCATCCCTCATTTGCCAGAGTTGGCAAAAACCCATTTTCATTGGAGATGGAAAACTCCCCACCAAGTCCCATTAGGAGCATGTAAGAGTTCTGGCAGCTTGTAGGTGTCCTAAAAAGAAAGAGTGAGAGCAGTTTGTACTTGAATTTTGCTCTTTCTTCCTACCCTGGAATAGGACCAGCTCCATAATTTGCAAGGCCCCGTGTGAAATGAAAATGGATAGCCCTTCTTTTCATGTACTTATTGTTCTACCATTTTATGTTTTATTAGTTTGGGGTTTTTAAAAAAGACTACTTATTTATTTATTTGAGAGAGATTGAGAGCACAAGCAGGGGTCGGGGAAAAAGGAGAGGGATAAGCAGACTCCCCACTGAGCAGGGAGCCCAACATGGGGGGCTCTATCCCAGTAACCCAAGATCATGACCCAAGCTGAAGTCAGACGTTTAACTGACCGAGCCACCCAGGTACCCAAGTGTTTGTGTTTTTAAACATTTGTGGTTGTCCAACATGGTCATTTTTATTTAAAAATTTTTTTTAACTTATTTTATTTAAATTCAATTAGCTTGGGGCACCTGGGTGGCTCAGTGGATTAAGCCTCTGCCTTCAGCTCAGGTCACGATCTCAGGGTCCTGGGATGGAACCCCACATCAAACTCTCTGCTCAGCAGGGAGCCTGCTTCCCCCCGCCCCCGCCTACCTGTCTGCCTACTTGTGATCTCTCTCTGTCAAATAAATAAATAAAATCTTTTTAAAAAAATCAATTAACATATAGTATATAATTAATTTCATATGTAGAGTTTAGTAATTCATCAGTTGTATATAATAACCCGTGCTCATTATATCACATGCCGTCTTTAATGTCCATCACCTTATTACCCCATTCCTTCACCCACCTCCCCTCCAGTAACCCTCAGTTTGTTTCCTATGGTTAAGAGTCTCTTCTGGTTTATCTCCTTCTCTGATTTCAGTTTATTTTATTTTTCTCTCCCTTCCCCTATGATCTTCTGTTTGTTTCTTAAATTCCACATATGAGTGAGATCATATTGTAATTATCTTTCTGATTGACTTATTTCACTCAACATAATACCATATCTTGCATTTCCATTCACATCAATGTAAATGGTAAGATCTCATCTTTTATGATGGCTGAATAATATTCCACCATATATATATAAAATGCTCTCTATATATATGTAATCTCCCAACAACATGGTGATTTTTAAAGATAAGGGGTGAAATGGAAGAGAACAATTCTGGGTTTACATCTATAGATCCTTCTGATACAGTTAATGATGAAGTGTTCCAATCCTTTGAGGCACCTCACTGCACTCAGAGACAAGGGAGTCTGGTAATCCAAGCTGTTCTATTACTTTATGCATTGTGTGTATTAAACAACTTACACATTAAGCAATGTCACTCCCTAGATTGCAGAGACAGCTCTAAATCAGAGTCATTTGACAAGTATTTTAAATGGCTCTTAGGATCTCAAAGCAGAGTAAGTTCTTTTTTTTTTTTTTTAAGACAACAGACTTATTGTCTTATAGTTTCAGAGGGAAATTGTAAAAAATGTATCTTTTTAAAATTATGTTCAGTTAGCCATTGTATAGTACATCATTAGTTTTTGATGTGGTGTTCAATGATTCATTAGTTATGTATTAACACCCAGTGCACATCACAACACATGAGAGTAAAGTTCTTATTTTTAAAAAAGTCATAATCAGTGACAAGGGTCAGGAAGCAAACCATTTAATAGCACTTATTTATTGTCCAGAAAGTAAAAGGCACCCAGTTGGTGGGAACCTAATAATGCCAGTGTGTAAGATTAGAGGAGTAAAATGGTAGGATAAGATGTAGTATGACGATGAAAATGTTACTCGCTAGCAGCCCAATCAGTCAACATACTATTGACATGTAACATTATGCCAAACAAATTTTGTGTAGTAAGTTGAACAATTACTTTTCTATTGAGGTTGATGAATTTGAGGTTGATAATTTCAACAGAATTTATCACTAAATGTCTTATAACATTTGTTAAGATTTGTGAAAATTGAGAACTTTTTTTTTTTTTTTTTTGCTTTTCTGTTGCAAAGAACTGTGCAAACAAATTAAGACCAAGATAACATTTAATGTTCAGTCTTCATTGGAAATCAAAAGATCTGTCCTTGGAGGAAGATTGTGGACATCTGTACTGACAGGGCCCACCAATAATTGGCTCCAGGAGAGCCATTCATTACTTCTAATGAACAAAGAAAATCTGACTTTGTTCACAACACACTGTTTTCTTCACAGAGAGGTGCTGGTGTTGAAGCCTGTTAACGAAGAAATGTTAAAAGTCCAGATGATGTGACCAAAATGTCAACTTTATTAAAGACAGAAAAATTCACAGGAGAATGTTTTTTAAATGGTGTGAACACCCAGGTTAAAGAATGCATAAATCTGTTACAAAGAGAAATCTGCTTGTTTAGCAGAGGAAGAATTCTCTGGAGGAGTTTTGGGCTAAAAAAAAGTAAACCAAAAGCTCAGAGAAAATGTTTGGACCTCAACTGGCAAGATTCTTGGATTTAAAAGAAATGGAATCTTTTGTTAAATTATGTTGCAAAAGGAAATCCTGACATATCTCCACTGTTGTTTGGGTTTAAAGGTGAGAAGGGCTTTTTCAAATCTCACATCTTACTGAATACCACAGAACCACTGTGATGGTATGTTCCCTCCCTGTCACCACAAGGTAGTGACTTGGATAACGACACTGAAGCTTCTGGTCAGCCTGGAAATAGGGCTTTGAGAGAAGGACTTTGTGAGCTGCAGTCCCAAAATGAGATTTACTGATCTGCCTCTGGACAAGTTTTGAATTTCTGTGCAAAAGTGGGATCCTGTTATTCAAGGGAAAGCAACGGACATTTTGCTGAAGAGTTTAACTTTTTAAAATATGTTAATAAGTTTTTTTTCCTATTTAACAAGCATCAGAAATTGTCTTTTTCAGTTAAAAATGAAATCTTTGTGTTGGACCAACAAAAAAACAAGCATAGGTTTTAATAAAAATGTAAATTCCATTCTTTAGTTTTAGTTTCAAAAAGAATACTTTAAATTCTCTTATAGTAGTCTGATAAAAGAGATCAAGAAGTAACACATGTCTATAGGAATTTTGCGATTTTGCAACGGGAGCCTGATCATATAGGTCATTAAGGAAATGCTTTTACATGGTCTTGAATAAAACTGTCTTAGGCCATATTTTTATTCATATTTCTTGTTTTATGGTTTAGTAGCTCTTCTTTTCAACATTGTCAATAAATTTCACATTGTAAATAACATTAATTAAAATCTATTTATAGCCTTTGTGTAAATTAAATCTACTTCTCTTCCCTTTAAAAAAATTAAGTTTCATTTTGCCTTAAGCAGTTCCTTAACAAAACTGTATTATATTTGCCTTGTGAGTTTTAAATATATATGACAAGGCAATAAAGAAATAAATTTCAAGAAAGCTAAGCTAATCTTAACTATCTGATTCTTTTTCAAGAATAGATGGTTAAAAAGATATTTTAATTGTAAATAAGGAAAATAACTCCTTTGCATACATCATATACCACATACCAACCTCATTAGACTCTCATTTAGTAGGAATTTGTGATAAGAATTTCAGATCTACACAGACAAGTTTAAAAAAATCAAGCAGGTATTATGAGTTAATATCTTTTATCAGGAGGAGGAACGACACAAAAGTGTAGGCTAATTAGTTCACCAAAATAAACAGATCCTCAAAAATAGACAGATCATTCTCTACTCAGAAGAACACTGGATATTATCATTGAACCTTTATATCATAATTTACTGATCATGCTAATGTACTATGAACTGCAGGTAAAATAATTTTTATACAGAGGTCCTCTGAGACCTGAAAATTATTTCAAGAATTCCTCCAGAGAGAAAAGATTGAGAAAGACTGCTAGTGAATTCTCTCTATGGTACCAAAAAGTTGCCTTGTGTCTTCCCATATCAATACAAAGTATTGTATAGGCCTTATCCTTTAACACTTTTTAAATGAAATTAATCATGTTCATGATATCCTATAGTAAATGCACTGTGATAGTTCATGATATATAGAAAGAAAAGTGTATCACAGTGTTAAACGATAAGGTAAACATTGAGGAGTTTAATTTGTTGTTTATGGATATATATTTAATCAAATTACATATTACATAATTATATATTACATATTAAATAAAAATACAGTTTAAATCATTTCCTTCTGTAACCTACTAGATCATTTTGAATACTTTTAGGTGTGCATACACTCACTTTAGAGGCTACTATTCCAACCATAGAATTCTAGTCAAAACCCACACATCTGGGGTGCCTCGGTGGCTCAGTGGGTTAAAAACCTCTGCCTTCGGCTGGAGTCATGATCCCAGGGTCCTGGGATCAAGCCCTGCATGGGGCTCTCTGCTCAACGGGGAGCCTGCTTCCTCCTCTCTCTCTGCCTGTCTCTCTGCCTGCTTGTGTCTCCATCTGTCAAATAAATAAATAAAATCTTAAAAAAAAAAAAACACCAAAAAAACCCACACATCTATGGTCAATTGATTTTCAATGAAGGTGACAAGACAATTCACAACCGGGAAAAGAACAGTCTCTTTAAGACAGGGAAATTGAAGGACGCCATAAAAATCTTTTTACTCCTTTTCCTGATTCTATTCTTGCTAGGACCTGTATCCCACTGCACTCCACACATGCCTTTTTAACGCAAATAGCATTACAAGGGACGAGGAATTAATGATTTCTCTAGAATAGATATCATCTAAGGAAGGACCATGTGAGAATGACTAGATGAAGAAATCATATGCATATTTCAGACCACCAGAGCTAGCCAACTTGATGCCATGGCCTCCTGGCTCCTGGGCCCTGTCTTTATTCTAACCAGTTCCTGGATGCCTGAGTGGACATGTACACCAGATCACCACACCAGATCACCATTCTCAATTTTAAAAACCTCAGACCCTGAACAAAGATAAGACTCATGCTTCTTTCCTTTCCGAGTCTCCTGGATGCTCTGTATGTTATCTTCCCTCTCTATATCTTCAATAAACTCTGCATTCACCTTCTGCTGGCTCACATCTTATCTCCATCTTGCAGGAAGCCAAGGACTCTATTGGAGGGTCCTGAAGGACCCTCTCTGTTCCCACCATGTCCTTGGACCTGGCCTGCCGGCATCATCTTCAAAAAATGGTGCTGAGAAAACTGGATATCCACATGCAAATGTTGAACACTTTACTCACACTACCTTCAAAAACTAACTCAAAATGTACCAAAGACCTAAATATAAGAGATAATCCTGTAAAACTATTAGAAGAAAATAGGGGTAAATTTTCATGACCTCAATTTGGCAATGGATTCTAGATATGACACCAAAGGCACAAGCAACAAAAGAAAAAAATTCATAAAGTAGATTTCACACACACACACACACAAAACCCATAGAAAGGGAGAAAATATTTGCAAATCATATATCTGATAAAGATCTAGTATCCAGAATACATAAACACTTATAACTTAACAAAAAATAGACAACCAACCCAATTAAAAAATGGGCAAATGCATAAATAGTGATATCATAAGAAATATATTTGGAGTTTGCTCTGGGTTCCAGGTACAAAGCATCTAAAACCCTGGGAATTTCCTGAGTAATAGGAGTGTCTTTTGTTATTCATAAGGCTTCCCTTTAAAGCACACTGGAGTTTATGCTAATGAGGTAATAAGGGTGGAGCCCCTAGATAGCCTTAGGTTGGGACTGATCACCAGAAAGACAGAAGTGATTAGAAGGTTGGAACATTCAGTTCCATCTACTACCAACCTTGGGGAAGGGACAGCATGGGGGCATGGGAGTGTAGAGTGTGGAGGATCTGCAGATAAAGCTCTATAAAAACTCTTGAACATACAATTTGATGAGCTTCTGTTACTGAAGGGATCCACATGCTGGAGGGTGGCACATGCTACATCCACAGGGACAAATCTCCTGTGCATGGGACCCCTCAGGTCTTTGCTCTATGAACCTCTTCATCTGGCTGTTGATCTTTATCCTTTATAATCTCCTTATAATACGCTGATAAACCCAAATTAATGTTTCCCTGAGCTCTGCAAGCTGTTCTAACAAATGACTGAACTGGAGGTGGGGGTTGTGGGAACCTCTGGACTTAACAGTTGGTATCTGATGGGGGGAGCAGTCTTGTGCAACTGAGCCTGTGAGATTTCATGCTCTATCCAGGTAGATAGTGTCAGAATTGAGTTAAATTTGCAGGACACTCTGTGAGCATCTGCTGAGAATCAAATTGTTTGATGGTGTTGAAAAACACTTCAGAATGGGCATTTTTCCAAAGATATACAAATGGCCAATAAGCACATGTAACGATGCTTAATGTCATTAGTCATTAGGGAAATGCAAATTAAAACCACAATGTGATACCACTTCACACATGGTGGGATGGCTATGACAATAATTTTAAAAAAGAAACAACAAAAAACAACAAGAAAATAACAAGTGTTGGGAAAATAACAAGTGTTGGCCAAGGATACAGGTAAAGTGGAATCCTTATACATTGCTGGTGGAATGTAAAATGGTGCAGCTGCTACAAAAAAGAGTTCATAATTCTTCAATAAGTTGAAAATAGAATTGCCATACAACCCAGAAATTCCACTCCTGGGTATATACCCCAAAGAACTGAAAATAGGTGTTCATTCAGAAACTTGCACCTGAATGTTCATAGCAGTACTATTCATGATAGCCAAAAGATAGAGGCAACTCAACTATTCATCAACTGAGGAATGAATCAACAAAATGTGATATATCTATACAATAGAATATAATTCAGCCATCAAAAGGAATGAAGTATTAATACATGTTACAACATGGGTGAACTCTGAAAACATTTTGTTAAGTGAACAAAGCCATTTACAAAAGGTCATATATCGTATGATTACATTTATACGAAATAAAATCCATAGAGACAGAAAGCATATTTACGGTTGTCAGGATCTGTGGAGAAGAGATATAGAGAATGGCTGCTTAGTGGGTACAGGATTTCTTTTTACAGTGAGCAAATTGTCTGGAATTTTCTAGTGGTGAATTGTACAACATTGTGAATGTACCAAATGCTCCTGGTTTGTACACTTTAAAGCTGTTAAAATGGTGACTTTTTGGGGTGCTTGGGTGGCTCAGTGGGTTAAAGCCTCTGCCTTCGGCTCAGGTCATGATCTCAGGGTCCTGGGATCGAGCCCCGCGTCGGGCTCTCTGCTCAGTAGGGAGCCTGCTTCCCTTCCTCTCTCTCTGCCTGCCTCTCTGCCTACTTGTGAATTCTGTCTGTCA
>NW_022632429.1:0-11528 GCF_010015895.1 Lontra canadensis | reverse complement strand
TCTCTCTCTGTCTGTCAAATAAATAAATAAAATCTTAAAAAAAAAAAAGTTAAAGATATACCAACCATATGAACCAGCCGTTCTACTCATTTATGTTCCCAAGAGAAAACCTATCCATACAAAGCCTTGGAAATGAATGTGTATAGCAGCTTTATTTGTGATAGTCATGTATTCACTTATATAAAGCTCATTACCATCCTATGAATAGATGCTCTCTTCATTCCCATTTTCCAGGGTGTTGTTAGGAAATGGGAAGAAAAATCCTGGGTTATCCATTTATACTTGTCTACCACAAGGGCTAATAATTACAAATTATACACATATATATTGTTATATATTTTACATGGTAATAAAAGCATGTGCTTTAAAGTAGGTTGGGAAGTCAAATTAAGTAATACATATAATATTATATAGTGCGGTGACTAGTGTGTTGTATGTACTCAATAATGTGATTGATAATGATAACAGTTTTATAGTAGGGCAATGATAATCCCAAAACCATGTAGACTGAGGCTGTAATTGAGAGAATTTAGGATGTATGGGATGCTTTGCCAATTTTGCCGTGTATCTTAGAGAAGTTAAATACAGAAAGCTCTTTTTTTTTTTTATGGAAACAGTACCAAATTTTGACAAAATACTAGTTAATTCTGGAGATAGTGAATGAAGTTTGAAGTCTTCATTCCTTTAACAAACAGGCAAATCTGTTGAAATTTGGGCCAAATTGCGTCAGAGCTTCCAGTTGTGAAACCTGTAATTCCTGATAGTACTGCAGTTGCTTGATGGTCAGGGTGTGAAATGCAAAGACTGGTTTTTGAAGACATATTTCCCTTTGCCAGAAGGCCAGACCTACAGTGGAATACTCCTACTTTAGCTGGCCTGGGAGGAGCAGGTGATACCAGACCTCTTGGCAGGGTCATTAACTTTTCACATAACTCTTCCAGCAATCAAAATATCGTTTATTGTTGTCATTGATTGCACAAGTAATTTGTGATCTTCAGAGTAAAATAGAAAAACATGAGCAAGTAAGCAGAGAGTATTATAGTCATAGTTTCATAATCCCACCTATTTATTAATGCCTTGGTAGAAGTTCTTCCAGAACTTTTTCTACACATTCTTAAAAGAAAAAAAAAAATGGGATAACAGATCCACATATACTTTTTAAAATAGTTTCCTTCACTTAGGAATATAGTCTGAAATTTTTTTCATTTTAGTTGGTATGTTTCTGCAACATTAATACTTGTATGGATATACAATTATCTATTTAATTGATCCCCTAATTTTAGACATTTCTAATTATTTGAGATTCCAAACAAGACTTTGCTGACCTCTTTGATTCTACCACATGATTCTACAAATCAAGATAAATTCTCTTAAAAGGTGATGAACATTTAAAAGATATTTTGATATATTTTCCAAACTGTCCTTCAAAGAAATAGTACCAATTTACAACTCCCACTGTTAGTGCACATACTATCACTTTAAGACAAGCTTCATAAAAGAAGACTCATGTATTATTAGTATGTCCTTTTTTATCTGTGAACAGTAACATACAATGCAAATGGAGTTGCTTTCTCCTGGGATTAGAGTAGGCAGCTCACAGTAATCAGGGGTAGGCAGATGGATTTCTCCAGGGCTGGGGAGCTTGAAACATTAAACAATGGATAAAAATAGAAGAAATAGAAAAAAGGAAAATCCTACTCAAGGAAAGGCAAAGAAATCAATACTGTATCTTTGCTGTTGATTTTGTAAATTGCTTTTATCAATATATTTTTTTTTACAGAAGAACAAAGGGACTTCAGGGAGGTCCGGCCCCATCTTAATATTGGACTTCTCAGCTTCCAGAGCAGTGAGAAATAAATGTTTGTTGTTTAAGACACCCCATCTATGATATTTTTTTGTTATAGCAACCTGGATGGACTAAGAGACCAACTATCTTTTACCTGTAGGCAAATAAAATCCTAACTTTTTAAAATGATGAAATAATTTATAAAATTCCTAAGGGTGGGTGTTGCAAGATTTTAAATGAAACTTGGGTAAATCCTGTTAGAAGAGAGTCGGAGAGAGTCGGAAGCACAGGAAATGCTGCTGTGTGCTAATGATAGAGCAGTGGGCAATGCTAATTAACTCAGCGAGAATGTGCACAGTGAAGAAAAGGGCCAGCATCTTAGGGTAGGGCAAGGGCCAGGGTAGAAAGTCCAGAGGTGGAAGAAGGAATGGCTAGATGCCCAGAGAAAACCAGCAGGGGGGTCACTGGCTGGAAAAGGGAAGAAACAAGGGAAACACATGCACTGTTAACATATTTGAAGGTTTTCTTATGAAAAAGAGATCAAACTTATTTATATAACATGTATTTATATAGCAGAAGAGGTAAAACAAAACCCAGAGGATAAAGGGGAAGGTAGGGGAATCTTCCAATTAAACATGGAATAGTATTTAGTGTTCTTATCTATTCAGGATACCTTTGCCTTCCAAGTTTCTTCTGTTAATAACCTGGTGCTTGGGCAGTAATATTATTCCATCCCTCTTGCCACAATGACTGGTTCAGGGATAGGCATATGACCTCAGCCAGAACAATCAGATTCCTTGTCCAAACATTTTCTAACTGGGCTGGTTTTCTTTTCTTCGGCTTGGTCACTGAATTCTTTGGCGGAGGGCCCAGAGAAGTTTGAGGGCATGCTCTCTGCTGGGGATGGAGAGTGCATCTGCAAGAGGAGAACTTCAGCACAAGTTTCTAACCTGAATTAGTTATGAGGTGATTGATTAATTAGAGAACACGATATTTGACATGCACCAACTACTGTTGTTACAGCCTCATTTAGAACTAGCAAGCAGAGCAGGAAAAACATTGTTGGAAGCAGCACCCGCTGAAATGTGAGTGATTTCATGCTTTGCTTATCAAAGCAGTAGATTTGTAAAGTTGATAAGAATATTTACAGATTGTGCTAATGATAATGATGGTAGAGATAGTCAAAGAAGGTCGCCTTTGTTGAGTAAGAGCCATGTATAATATGGAAATAAAAGACAGTTATAAACCTAGAAAGCTTTAGATTCATACAAGGTTAATATAATGATGGGAAGTATTGGAATAAAAGATAATAGGTCACTAAATGCTGTGCTTGTTGGTTATTAAAGAAAGAATCCTATAAGAAACCAAAGAAGACGGGATGCCTGGGTGGCTCAGTTGGTTAAGCCACTGCCTTCAGCTCAGGTCATGATCCTGGAGTTCTGGGATTGAGTCCCACATCAGGCTCCCAGCTCTTTGAGGAGTCTGCTTCTCCCTTCTCATGCTCTCTCCCCCTCTCTCAAATAAATAAATAAAATCTTAAAAAAAGAAACCAAAGAGGTAGTGAAAAGTTTTATTTAAATTCTAATCTATTAGATTTGAATTTATTCAAATTTTTAAGATTTTATTATTTATTTGAGAGAGAGAGAGAGAGAGCAAGCTAGTGAGCAAATGGAGGAGGGAACAGTGTGAGAGGGAGAGAGAGAATCTGGAGCCAACTCCACCCTGAGTGTGGAGCCCAGCATGGGGCTTGATCCTATGACCCTGAGATCATGACCCGAGTGGAAATCAAGAGTTGGACACTTAACTGACTGAGCCACCCAGGAACCCCTGAAATGCCATTTTTAAGTCAAAACTGTCAAATAACAGCTCTTCCAAATGATTTTTCCCTAATATATAGAGTCTGTCTTTTGCCATGTTGAATAAAAACCAAGACACTTTCTGACTTATTAAACAGCTAATTACAGTTTAATTTTTTTAAAGATTTTATTTATTTATTTGATCCACAGAGATCACAAGTAGGCAGAGAGGCAGGCAGAGAGAGAGGAGGAAGCAGGCTCCCCGCCAAGCCAAGAGCCGGATGCGGGGCTCAATCCTGGGAGCCTAGGATCATGACCTGAGCCGAAAGCAGAGGCTTTAACCCACTGAGCCACCCAGAGGTCCCTACAGTTTAATTTTAAAGTGCCTGTTTAATTTCCCAAGAACATAATCTTCCATTGCGATTTTGAGATTTGGGAAAACTTCAGAGAGCCACCCAGGCGCCCCTTCACTATAGAATTTTAAACATAAGATTGATGTAGTAAAATCTTCATGGAAGGGGTAAGAATTTGCTCTGTAACACCTGAATGGCAAGAAATGTTATACTCTTTAGTGTTCCAATATCAAACAAAATTTGCTCATCCCTCATTTGCCAGAGTTGGCAAAAACCCATTTTCATTGGAGATGGAAAACTCCCCACCAAGTCCCATTAGGAGCATGTAAGAGTTCTGGCAGCTTGTAGGTGTCCTAAAAAGAAAGAGTGAGAGCAGTTTGTACTTGAATTTTGCTCTTTCTTCCTACCCTGGAATAGGACCAGCTCCATAATTTGCAAGGCCCCGTGTGAAATGAAAATGGATAGCCCTTCTTTTCATGTACTTATTGTTCTACCATTTTATGTTTTATTAGTTTGGGGTTTTTAAAAAAGACTACTTATTTATTTATTTGAGAGAGATTGAGAGCACAAGCAGGGGTCGGGGAAAAAGGAGAGGGATAAGCAGACTCCCCACTGAGCAGGGAGCCCAACATGGGGGGCTCTATCCCAGTAACCCAAGATCATGACCCAAGCTGAAGTCAGACGTTTAACTGACCGAGCCACCCAGGTACCCAAGTGTTTGTGTTTTTAAACATTTGTGGTTGTCCAACATGGTCATTTTTATTTAAAAATTTTTTTTAACTTATTTTATTTAAATTCAATTAGCTTGGGGCACCTGGGTGGCTCAGTGGATTAAGCCTCTGCCTTCAGCTCAGGTCACGATCTCAGGGTCCTGGGATGGAACCCCACATCAAACTCTCTGCTCAGCAGGGAGCCTGCTTCCCCCCGCCCCCGCCTACCTGTCTGCCTACTTGTGATCTCTCTCTGTCAAATAAATAAATAAAATCTTTTTAAAAAAATCAATTAACATATAGTATATAATTAATTTCATATGTAGAGTTTAGTAATTCATCAGTTGTATATAATAACCCGTGCTCATTATATCACATGCCGTCTTTAATGTCCATCACCTTATTACCCCATTCCTTCACCCACCTCCCCTCCAGTAACCCTCAGTTTGTTTCCTATGGTTAAGAGTCTCTTCTGGTTTATCTCCTTCTCTGATTTCAGTTTATTTTATTTTTCTCTCCCTTCCCCTATGATCTTCTGTTTGTTTCTTAAATTCCACATATGAGTGAGATCATATTGTAATTATCTTTCTGATTGACTTATTTCACTCAACATAATACCATATCTTGCATTTCCATTCACATCAATGTAAATGGTAAGATCTCATCTTTTATGATGGCTGAATAATATTCCACCATATATATATAAAATGCTCTCTATATATATGTAATCTCCCAACAACATGGTGATTTTTAAAGATAAGGGGTGAAATGGAAGAGAACAATTCTGGGTTTACATCTATAGATCCTTCTGATACAGTTAATGATGAAGTGTTCCAATCCTTTGAGGCACCTCACTGCACTCAGAGACAAGGGAGTCTGGTAATCCAAGCTGTTCTATTACTTTATGCATTGTGTGTATTAAACAACTTACACATTAAGCAATGTCACTCCCTAGATTGCAGAGACAGCTCTAAATCAGAGTCATTTGACAAGTATTTTAAATGGCTCTTAGGATCTCAAAGCAGAGTAAGTTCTTTTTTTTTTTTTTTAAGACAACAGACTTATTGTCTTATAGTTTCAGAGGGAAATTGTAAAAAATGTATCTTTTTAAAATTATGTTCAGTTAGCCATTGTATAGTACATCATTAGTTTTTGATGTGGTGTTCAATGATTCATTAGTTATGTATTAACACCCAGTGCACATCACAACACATGAGAGTAAAGTTCTTATTTTTAAAAAAGTCATAATCAGTGACAAGGGTCAGGAAGCAAACCATTTAATAGCACTTATTTATTGTCCAGAAAGTAAAAGGCACCCAGTTGGTGGGAACCTAATAATGCCAGTGTGTAAGATTAGAGGAGTAAAATGGTAGGATAAGATGTAGTATGACGATGAAAATGTTACTCGCTAGCAGCCCAATCAGTCAACATACTATTGACATGTAACATTATGCCAAACAAATTTTGTGTAGTAAGTTGAACAATTACTTTTCTATTGAGGTTGATGAATTTGAGGTTGATAATTTCAACAGAATTTATCACTAAATGTCTTATAACATTTGTTAAGATTTGTGAAAATTGAGAACTTTTTTTTTTTTTTTTTTTGCTTTTCTGTTGCAAAGAACTGTGCAAACAAATTAAGACCAAGATAACATTTAATGTTCAGTCTTCATTGGAAATCAAAAGATCTGTCCTTGGAGGAAGATTGTGGACATCTGTACTGACAGGGCCCACCAATAATTGGCTCCAGGAGAGCCATTCATTACTTCTAATGAACAAAGAAAATCTGACTTTGTTCACAACACACTGTTTTCTTCACAGAGAGGTGCTGGTGTTGAAGCCTGTTAACGAAGAAATGTTAAAAGTCCAGATGATGTGACCAAAATGTCAACTTTATTAAAGACAGAAAAATTCACAGGAGAATGTTTTTTAAATGGTGTGAACACCCAGGTTAAAGAATGCATAAATCTGTTACAAAGAGAAATCTGCTTGTTTAGCAGAGGAAGAATTCTCTGGAGGAGTTTTGGGCTAAAAAAAAGTAAACCAAAAGCTCAGAGAAAATGTTTGGACCTCAACTGGCAAGATTCTTGGATTTAAAAGAAATGGAATCTTTTGTTAAATTATGTTGCAAAAGGAAATCCTGACATATCTCCACTGTTGTTTGGGTTTAAAGGTGAGAAGGGCTTTTTCAAATCTCACATCTTACTGAATACCACAGAACCACTGTGATGGTATGTTCCCTCCCTGTCACCACAAGGTAGTGACTTGGATAACGACACTGAAGCTTCTGGTCAGCCTGGAAATAGGGCTTTGAGAGAAGGACTTTGTGAGCTGCAGTCCCAAAATGAGATTTACTGATCTGCCTCTGGACAAGTTTTGAATTTCTGTGCAAAAGTGGGATCCTGTTATTCAAGGGAAAGCAACGGACATTTTGCTGAAGAGTTTAACTTTTTAAAATATGTTAATAAGTTTTTTTTCCTATTTAACAAGCATCAGAAATTGTCTTTTTCAGTTAAAAATGAAATCTTTGTGTTGGACCAACAAAAAAACAAGCATAGGTTTTAATAAAAATGTAAATTCCATTCTTTAGTTTTAGTTTCAAAAAGAATACTTTAAATTCTCTTATAGTAGTCTGATAAAAGAGATCAAGAAGTAACACATGTCTATAGGAATTTTGCGATTTTGCAACGGGAGCCTGATCATATAGGTCATTAAGGAAATGCTTTTACATGGTCTTGAATAAAACTGTCTTAGGCCATATTTTTATTCATATTTCTTGTTTTATGGTTTAGTAGCTCTTCTTTTCAACATTGTCAATAAATTTCACATTGTAAATAACATTAATTAAAATCTATTTATAGCCTTTGTGTAAATTAAATCTACTTCTCTTCCCTTTAAAAAAATTAAGTTTCATTTTGCCTTAAGCAGTTCCTTAACAAAACTGTATTATATTTGCCTTGTGAGTTTTAAATATATATGACAAGGCAATAAAGAAATAAATTTCAAGAAAGCTAAGCTAATCTTAACTATCTGATTCTTTTTCAAGAATAGATGGTTAAAAAGATATTTTAATTGTAAATAAGGAAAATAACTCCTTTGCATACATCATATACCACATACCAACCTCATTAGACTCTCATTTAGTAGGAATTTGTGATAAGAATTTCAGATCTACACAGACAAGTTTAAAAAAATCAAGCAGGTATTATGAGTTAATATCTTTTATCAGGAGGAGGAACGACACAAAAGTGTAGGCTAATTAGTTCACCAAAATAAACAGATCCTCAAAAATAGACAGATCATTCTCTACTCAGAAGAACACTGGATATTATCATTGAACCTTTATATCATAATTTACTGATCATGCTAATGTACTATGAACTGCAGGTAAAATAATTTTTATACAGAGGTCCTCTGAGACCTGAAAATTATTTCAAGAATTCCTCCAGAGAGAAAAGATTGAGAAAGACTGCTAGTGAATTCTCTCTATGGTACCAAAAAGTTGCCTTGTGTCTTCCCATATCAATACAAAGTATTGTATAGGCCTTATCCTTTAACACTTTTTAAATGAAATTAATCATGTTCATGATATCCTATAGTAAATGCACTGTGATAGTTCATGATATATAGAAAGAAAAGTGTATCACAGTGTTAAACGATAAGGTAAACATTGAGGAGTTTAATTTGTTGTTTATGGATATATATTTAATCAAATTACATATTACATAATTATATATTACATATTAAATAAAAATACAGTTTAAATCATTTCCTTCTGTAACCTACTAGATCATTTTGAATACTTTTAGGTGTGCATACACTCACTTTAGAGGCTACTATTCCAACCATAGAATTCTAGTCAAAACCCACACATCTGGGGTGCCTCGGTGGCTCAGTGGGTTAAAAACCTCTGCCTTCGGCTGGAGTCATGATCCCAGGGTCCTGGGATCAAGCCCTGCATGGGGCTCTCTGCTCAACGGGGAGCCTGCTTCCTCCTCTCTCTCTGCCTGTCTCTCTGCCTGCTTGTGTCTCCATCTGTCAAATAAATAAATAAAATCTTAAAAAAAAAAAAACACCAAAAAAACCCACACATCTATGGTCAATTGATTTTCAATGAAGGTGACAAGACAATTCACAACCGGGAAAAGAACAGTCTCTTTAAGACAGGGAAATTGAAGGACGCCATAAAAATCTTTTTACTCCTTTTCCTGATTCTATTCTTGCTAGGACCTGTATCCCACTGCACTCCACACATGCCTTTTTAACGCAAATAGCATTACAAGGGACGAGGAATTAATGATTTCTCTAGAATAGATATCATCTAAGGAAGGACCATGTGAGAATGACTAGATGAAGAAATCATATGCATATTTCAGACCACCAGAGCTAGCCAACTTGATGCCATGGCCTCCTGGCTCCTGGGCCCTGTCTTTATTCTAACCAGTTCCTGGATGCCTGAGTGGACATGTACACCAGATCACCACACCAGATCACCATTCTCAATTTTAAAAACCTCAGACCCTGAACAAAGATAAGACTCATGCTTCTTTCCTTTCCGAGTCTCCTGGATGCTCTGTATGTTATCTTCCCTCTCTATATCTTCAATAAACTCTGCATTCACCTTCTGCTGGCTCACATCTTATCTCCATCTTGCAGGAAGCCAAGGACTCTATTGGAGGGTCCTGAAGGACCCTCTCTGTTCCCACCATGTCCTTGGACCTGGCCTGCCGGCATCATCTTCAAAAAATGGTGCTGAGAAAACTGGATATCCACATGCAAATGTTGAACACTTTACTCACACTACCTTCAAAAACTAACTCAAAATGTACCAAAGACCTAAATATAAGAGATAATCCTGTAAAACTATTAGAAGAAAATAGGGGTAAATTTTCATGACCTCAATTTGGCAATGGATTCTAGATATGACACCAAAGGCACAAGCAACAAAAGAAAAAAATTCATAAAGTAGATTTCACACACACACACACACAAAACCCATAGAAAGGGAGAAAATATTTGCAAATCATATATCTGATAAAGATCTAGTATCCAGAATACATAAACACTTATAACTTAACAAAAAATAGACAACCAACCCAATTAAAAAATGGGCAAATGCATAAATAGTGATATCATAAGAAATATATTTGGAGTTTGCTCTGGGTTCCAGGTACAAAGCATCTAAAACCCTGGGAATTTCCTGAGTAATAGGAGTGTCTTTTGTTATTCATAAGGCTTCCCTTTAAAGCACACTGGAGTTTATGCTAATGAGGTAATAAGGGTGGAGCCCCTAGATAGCCTTAGGTTGGGACTGATCACCAGAAAGACAGAAGTGATTAGAAGGTTGGAACATTCAGTTCCATCTACTACCAACCTTGGGGAAGGGACAGCATGGGGGCATGGGAGTGTAGAGTGTGGAGGATCTGCAGATAAAGCTCTATAAAAACTCTTGAACATACAATTTGATGAGCTTCTGTTACTGAAGGGATCCACATGCTGGAGGGTGGCACATGCTACATCCACAGGGACAAATCTCCTGTGCATGGGACCCCTCAGGTCTTTGCTCTATGAACCTCTTCATCTGGCTGTTGATCTTTATCCTTTATAATCTCCTTATAATACGCTGATAAACCCAAATTAATGTTTCCCTGAGCTCTGCAAGCTGTTCTAACAAATGACTGAACTGGAGGTGGGGGTTGTGGGAACCTCTGGACTTAACAGTTGGTATCTGATGGGGGGAGCAGTCTTGTGCAACTGAGCCTGTGAGATTTCATGCTCTATCCAGGTAGATAGTGTCAGAATTGAGTTAAATTTGCAGGACACTCTGTGAGCATCTGCTGAGAATCAAATTGTTTGATGGTGTTGAAAAACACTTCAGAATGGGCATTTTTCCAAAGATATACAAATGGCCAATAAGCACATGTAACGATGCTTAATGTCATTAGTCATTAGGGAAATGCAAATTAAAACCACAATGTGATACCACTTCACACATGGTGGGATGGCTATGACAATAATTTTAAAAAAGAAACAACAAAAAACAACAAGAAAATAACAAGTGTTGGGAAAATAACAAGTGTTGGCCAAGGATACAGGTAAAGTGGAATCCTTATACATTGCTGGTGGAATGTAAAATGGTGCAGCTGCTACAAAAAAGAGTTCATAATTCTTCAATAAGTTGAAAATAGAATTGCCATACAACCCAGAAATTCCACTCCTGGGTATATACCCCAAAGAACTGAAAATAGGTGTTCATTCAGAAACTTGCACCTGAATGTTCATAGCAGTACTATTCATGATAGCCAAAAGATAGAGGCAACTCAACTATTCATCAACTGAGGAATGAATCAACAAAATGTGATATATCTATACAATAGAATATAATTCAGCCATCAAAAGGAATGAAGTATTAATACATGTTACAACATGGGTGAACTCTGAAAACATTTTGTTAAGTGAACAAAGCCATTTACAAAAGGTCATATATCGTATGATTACATTTATACGAAATAAAATCCATAGAGACAGAAAGCATATTTACGGTTGTCAGGATCTGTGGAGAAGAGATATAGAGAATGGCTGCTTAGTGGGTACAGGATTTCTTTTTACAGTGAGCAAATTGTCTGGAATTTTCTAGTGGTGAATTGTACAACATTGTGAATGTACCAAATGCTCCTGGTTTGTACACTTTAAAGCTGTTAAAATGGTGACTTTTTGGGGTGCTTGGGTGGCTCAGTGGGTTAAAGCCTCTGCCTTCGGCTCAGGTCATGATCTCAGGGTCCTGGGATCGAGCCCCGCGTCGGGCTCTCTGCTCAGTAGGGAGCCTGCTTCCCTTCCTCTCTCTCTGCCTGCCTCTCTGCCTACTTGTGAATTCTGTCTGTCA
>NW_022632428.1:0-11544 GCF_010015895.1 Lontra canadensis | reverse complement strand
CAGATGCTTGAAGAGGGCAAAATGTAATGTTCCTCCAGAAAACTCCCGACTACCTTCGCGGTAATGCCTTCCTAAGAGGGAAAACCCACCTTAACTTGACAATGGCAAGGCCTCCAGTATCCTGTGAGTCTTCAACACATGAAAATCATTTTGAAAACTCCCTTATTCCTCACCTTTCCCCAACCCCATAGTATAAAATCAGCCACCCCTCATGACCCTGGTGGCAGCAACTCTTTCTGCCCTCCTCCTGTCCCCATGCTTTAATAAAACAACATTTTGCACCAAAGATGCCTCAAGAATTTTTTCTTGGTCATCGGCTCCAGACTCCAGCCCACTGAAGCTCACCTATATTCCAAAACTACAGCAGACAGAGCCAGAGCAGGGAAGGGTATTGAACATGGCTCTGAGTACAGACAGGAAGTTCCCACAATGCACTGCAGCAGCTTCCCTGAAAAGTCCCCCATCTACAGTGGCTCAAATCTTCATTGGGCTTTTATCCCTGGGAGAGCAGTGCTTGGGTTCTACCACAGCACACACCTTGCTGATCCTGCCTATCTCACTGTCCAGAAGGCTCCTTCATTGCCAACAGCTACTCTACCACATGATTGCATCACCAATACCTCTTTATCCTGAATTAGGTTCGGGCGATCACGGTAAATATGATCCAACAGCATCTGATCTTCAGTAACAAATAGGAATTCAGTTAAATCATGAAGATAAAGTAGGACTTCCCTACTCCTCAGAAACCCACCATATTTGCCAATTCCTTTCTCCCAATACATGTTTTCATCAGATGACATCACCAAGAGCTGTCTGTGCCTTTGCAGTGAATGAAGAGAGCCACCTCTCGGTCCCTCCCCACAGCAGAAACAATTTTTGACATTTTCTTTTAATAGGGCTTATGCTTCTAAGGATGGTGATTTCATCAAGTTCTACATAGATTCACATCCCACATCCCAGTGTTTAATGTCTGAATTAATACCCATTGGCCTTCCAACTCTCTAATCTCAAGTGTTTAGTGAAGACACTCCTGCACAACCCAGGCAGAGGGAAAAAAAAAAAAAATGCTTGTGATGCCTATTAGCTGGAAAAAAAAAATCAGCCAAAATATAACTGTAAATCTGGAAATAACTAGGAAATAAAACAAATATAATTTATTTTTCTAAATCCACAGAGTCCATTGTTCAAATTGAGACTGTTAGGGCCAATTTAATGTTAAAACCTGTTTAACTATTAGGGCCTGCTTAGCCAGAACAACCCATATTACCCAGGTAGCCATATTGTTGTTTACATCCACGGACTTCATTCCGGGAATAAACGCCCCAGTAGTTCCTGGTATGGTTCTGGGTATCGACTCCGGGAGTAAACGCCTTAACAATAGAAGACACGTACCTTGGGTCGCCGGTTATGCCCTATAAAACCAGCCTGTGAGATGGGTAGGGGGTCGCTCTCTTTGGAGGCGGCCCTGGCTGGTCAGTCTGACTTCTAATGCTTGGCATAGAATAAGGCTTTGCATAACTTTCACTTTGTCTCAGGCTCATTCCTTTGATGACGGACCTCAACATTCTGGGGGCTCATCCACGATCTAATGCATCAGAATTTCTGGGAAAAGCCTCTGGAAGTAAGATCTCAAGATTTTATCTTGCAGGATCTGGTCTGTCTGTCTGGTTGCAGAGCTCCAGGGTATAGCCCACCGGGGACAAGCTGGATGCAGCATTGCTCCCCAGGGCTGCAGTGGATACGGGGATGCCCCAACCCTCCACTGGGAGATTGCCAGGGGGTTCGAATCCCCCTAGGCAGTCAGGGGACTTGCCAGGGGGTTCAAGTCCCCCTAGGTGGTCAGGGGACCAAGAAAATTCCCACCAGCGGCAGGCTGTATTTTTGAGTTGAGATTATATCTTGCACACCCTTAGACTTGATATCTGGTTGAGGAAGGGCTGCTGGGTCTGGTCTGCAGTTGTCTTTGTCTTGTCTTTTTGTTGTCTGTTGTATTGTTTGTTGTATTTGAAGAAATGGGGCAAGCGGAGAATAAGGGACCTATGACACCCCTAAGTCTTGTTCTCCAGCATTTCAAGGATTTTCAAGGTAAAACCACCCAGTTGGGTGACAAGGTTTACCCAGGAAAACTCTCTAAAACTGGGAATCCTTTCTCTGCCTTCTGGCAGCACTCCCCCTTCTGTTTCTGCACCGACTTGGGTGCAGCCTGCAGAACTGGCCTCTAGACCGTCCTCGGTGCTTCTTGCACCACTGCTCCTTCCCTCTTCACTGTCAAGGAGCAAGAAGAGCAGCCCCTGGACCTAACACCCCCCACTCCAGATCTTCCCACCCGTGTCTCAGGTAAACATTCAAAGTGGAGTGGGTCCAGGTGAAATGTAAATCAGTATTTGAACTAAGTTATTGGTTTTATTAAGATAGACATGTCTTTAAAGTTATAGCAGTAAATGGGAAACTTCAATCAAAGTTTACTGAAGGTCAAATAAATTCATGCTATTTGTTAAAATCTGTTAGCAAAGAAATAACTGAATCGATGGTTAATTTTATGTCTCAAAGTTTTAGTGGGTAATTGTTAAAGTAACTTTCAAAGTCTTTGGTAACCTGAAACTTTAACGTTTTGGTTGGATGACAAATGGAATTAAATTATGGACATCTAGGGGCGCCTGGGTGGCTCAGTGGGTTAAAGCCTCTGCTTTCGGCTCAGGTCATGATCCCAGAGTCCTGGGATGGAGTCCCACATGGGGCTCTCTGCTCAGCAGGAGGCCTGCTTCTCTTCCTCTCTCTCTGTCTGCCTCTCTGCCTACTTGTGATCTCTATCTGTCAAATAAATAAATAAAATCTTTAAAAAAAAATTATGGACATCTAAGTCTTAACTAAATGAGACAAAATGCTAAAGCATTGAGTACTTGATGTAGATTTATGCTTTTGACTTCTTACTGCAATACTATTGTAACTGTTCACAATCGGTTAATACTTAACCATCACGAGAGACTGAAGTGTTTCTAAGAATAGAAAATTCTGCTAACTGTAACTAAGACTGATAGAAGTATGGGAAATAACCCTACATGTAAAAAAGTAGGAGATACATAAGAAAGATAAGGAATGGGAATACATTTTGTTAAAGAAAAAGGTAATTTTGTCCTAAATGAGATGGTTGTTTGTTTGAAAGGAAATGGCTTGGGACAAAACCTGGATACAAAAGAAAGTTGTAAAATGTTTGTGAAGGGAAATTTTCAGAAAAAAAAAAAAAAATTAGGTATGGTCAGGACAGACTACCAAAAAAAAAAACACCGTAAGGTTTTTATTAAAAGTTTTAATGTTGTCTGAAAAACCAGAGGAAAGGCAGATAGTAAGTTTAAAAAAACTGTACACACAAAAAAGAGGGCCTAAGAGAATAGTTTTGTTTTAAAGTATGAAAAACAGACTAAAAAAATAGTTAAAGTTTTGGCATTACATGAGGCGGGAAGGAGACAGGAAAAAAAAAAGGTCAGTGGGAAAGAAAAAGGCAGGTAGCAGATGGTCAGTGGAAAGAAAAGCCTAAACACAGAGAAAGCAGGTGGGAAGGCTTAGATTCAGATCAGTGTGCTTACTGCAAGGAAAAAGGACACTGAGCCGGAGAGTGCCCTAAGAAGAAAATGGCAATGCTGGCCACCAAAGACTGAAGGGGAGGGACATGGTTTGGAGCCCCTCCGCAAACCTCGGGTTAAAATTGAGGTGGAGGGGAAATCAATTGATTTTTTGGTGGACACGGGAGCCCAATTTTCATCATTACTAAAGCCTATGGGAAAACTATCTGGAGAGGAAGTCTGGGTACAAGGGGCAAATGGCACAGAAAGACAGAAATGGACAGCAGAAAGAACTTTAAATTTGGCCTTGGGAGTAGTCAAACATCGATTGTTGGTCCTCCCTAATGCCCTGTATAACCTGATGGGAAGAGATCTCCTCCACAAACTACAGGCTGGCATTCAGTTCTCCGAAGGAGACATGACTGTGACTTTGGGACAACCCACTGTGCAGATGCTTGTGGCAGCAGTAGATGAACATCTCCTTTACGAGCCAGTCTCAAAACCAGAGGAGATAAGGGAGGGAAGCCTTCTCCAAACCCTACAGGTCGAACTTCCCAAAGTCTGGGCAGAAGGGAGGCCTCCTGGCCTGGCCAAGGGACGGCCTCCAGTAGTGGTACAGTTAAAAGCAACAGCTATGGCCATTCGAGTCCGGCAGTACTCCCTCCCCTGGGAAGCATAGGAAGGGATCAGAAAACACATTAATTGTCTCCGAGGAGACGGGATCCTAGTTCCTTGCAAGTCTCCATGGAACACACCTTTGCTGCCCGTCAAAAAGGCTGAAACTGGGGAGTACCGACCCGTTCAGGACTTGTGGGAAGTTAACAAACGGGCTGAAGATATCCACCCAACAGTGCCCAACCCCTATACCCTATTCTCCCTCCGAGGCCCCAAAGGAACTGTGTATACCATCTTAGATCTCAAGGATGCATTTTTCTGCATACCTTTGGCAAGGGAGTCTCAACCCCTCTTTGCTTTTGAGTGGTCTGACCCACAGGAAGGGTTCCAGGGCCAGCTCACCTGGACAGGACTTCCCCAAGGATTCAAGAATTCACCCACCATGTTCGATGAGACCCTACATGAGGATCTGCGTGAGTACAGAATCACCAACCCGGGAGTCCCTCTGTTACAGTATGTTAATGACTTGCTAATAGCCACTGAGGACTATGAGTCATGCTTGCAGGGGGGGGGGGGAAGGGGGACAAAAACTCTTACAGACTCTGCAGGAAAAAAGGTATCGGGTGTCAGCAAAGAAAGCACAGCTTGATCAGAGCCACACCACTTATCTAGGCTTTGATCTCCACAAGGGAGTGCGTTCACTGTCTGAGCCCATATCCCCACCCCACCACACCCCAACAAGTGAGGGAGTTTCTTGGGACAGTGGGCTACAGCAGACTGTGGATACTGCGGTTCACAGAGATTGCCCGAACCCCCTACGAACTGATTAAGGGAGGACTCACTAAGGTAGACTGGACCGCTGAGGCAGAAGGAACGTTTCAAAAATTACAAACAGCCTTACTGAGTGCCCCAGCACTGGCCATCCCAGATGTTACCAAGCCCTTCCACTTGTATGTAGATGATAAGGCAGGGGTGGCCAAAGGGGTTTTGACGGAGACTCTGGGGCCTTGGCAAAGGCCAGTAGCCTTTCTTAGCAAAAAAACTAGATCCAGTAGTGGCCAGGTTCTCCCCATGCCTCTGCAGAATTGCTGCCACGGCCCTCCTGGTCAAGGATGCAAGTAAATTGACTTTGGGTCAAAATCTCATCTTGACCACTATTCACGCTATCAAAGGCCTCCTCCGGACCCCACCAAACCAGTGGATGACAAATGCCTGAGTGAAAGGGTATCAAGCCCTCCTCAATGAACTGAAAGTGATTTTCAGGCCCCCGGCAGTGCTAAATCTATCCACGTTACTGCCAGAAAAGCTAGCTGAGCACCCACATGACTGCGGGGAGGTCCTAACCCAGATCACAGGAATAAGGCCTGACCTCAGAGACACTCCCCTCCTGGATGTCGAGATGACTCTGTTCACAGATGGGAGTAGCTACGTGGCTGATGGAAAGAGGTATGCAGGGACTGCGGTGGTTTCTCCTGAACAGGAGCTCTGGAAGGCGGCCCTGCCACATGGAACCTCAGTGCAAAAAGTGGAGCTGAATGCACTCACCAAGGCACTGCAGATGGCCAAGGGTAAGACCGCCAACACCTATGCGGACAGCAGGTACACCTTTGCTACTCTCCATATACATGGGGCTATTTATAAAGAAAGGGGCCTATTAACAGCAGAAGGAAAAGAAAATAAAAACAGAAAAGAAATATTGGCTCTCCTCCAGGCTATTTGGGACACGAAAGTGGTGGCCCTTATGCACTGCCCAGGACACCAAAAGGGGACTAATTTGGTTTCAAAAGGAAACCAATTAGCAGGTCGAACAGCAAAGCAAGCAGCCAGGGAAATGGCTCAAGAACTGGTGACACTCCCGGCTCCAGCCCTACCAGAAAAAACAGATTATTCAGAGGAAGATTTAAAATATTTACAAAAATTGACTAAATTAGACTATGAAGAGGATTGGGCTAAGACTAGGGCAGAAGAGTTAATTCTTCCTCGAAGACTAGGAAAAAAAAAATTAGTAAGCCAAATACATCAGGGCACTCATTTAGGGACACGCAAGCTTAAGGAGCTCGTGGGTAAACAGTTCCAGGTTTCTAAATTAAGGCATATGGCTCAGGACATGGTTGATAGATGTGCTCAATGTCAGGTGGTAAATGCAGGAGGAACTAGGATGGGAAGTGGAAAAAGAGAAAGAGGAAGGGAACCAGGAATTTATTGGGAAGTAGATTTTACAGAGATGAAACAGGGAAAGTATGAACACAAATATGTGTTAGTTTTTGTGGATACCTTTTCAGGCTGGATAGAGACTTTTTCTGCCAAACATGAAACAGCAGGAATGGTAGCCAAAAAGCTACTAGAGGAAATAATTCCTAGGTTTGGGTTGCCTCTTGTGATTGGGTCAGACAACGGCCCTGCATTTGTGAGTTCAGTCTCATAGGCAATGGCCAAGGCCATGGCCACTAATTGGAAACTAAACTGTGCCTACCAGCCCCAGAGCTCCGGACAAGAAAAGAGAATGAGCCGGACTCTTAAAAGAGACCTTACAAAGCTAATTCTGGAGACTGGCGATGGATGGGTGGATCTCCTGCTCATCGCCCTCCTTAGGGCACGATGTACACCCTACTTAAACAAGCTTACCCCCGTTTAAAATAATGTTCAGGGGACTCCCCTCCACTCTGCCCATGGCTACAAAAGGTTGCCCTAACAGAAATGACTGACCAGTCGG
This sequence comes from Lontra canadensis, assembly GCF_010015895.1. Taxonomy (NCBI): domain Eukaryota; kingdom Metazoa; phylum Chordata; class Mammalia; order Carnivora; family Mustelidae; genus Lontra; species Lontra canadensis. The sequence goes on along the minus strand of NW_022632428.1, from coordinate 4,656 downwards.
TACTCCAGTCACTGCAGGCACTACAGTCTGTCTTAAAAAGAGCCCATGCATGGGTCCAAGCTGCCTACACTGAGATGGAGATGGAAAAAAAAACGCATCCTTATCAACCCGGAGACTTGGTTTGGATACGTCACCACCAAATGGAAAACTTGGAGCCTTGCTGAAAGGGACCATTCACTGTCATCCTGACCACCCACGCGGCAGTAAAAGTAGAAGGCACGAGGGCCTGGATTCACTTGTTTCACGTCAAATGAGCCGAAAACAAGAACACCCCCCCAAAATGCGAGCCACTGCCGGTGGACCCCACTAACTGTGGAATAAAACTAAGACTCAAAAGGGTTTCATAACTTAGTCACTTTTAACCCTGTTCCTACTCAACAGCAGGCAGAGGACACCTCATTGGCCTAAAACAGCCCAATCGAAAATCAGAAAAACTGCAGATGGAACAACACTCAAGGTTAACACCACCTCAGGAAAGCCTGTTTTCACCTTCAAGAACTGACTGAAGAGTCAAAGAATTGACTAATCTCCAAAGAAAAGGGGGGGAATGTTAGCGCCAATTTAATGTTAAAACCTGTTTAACTATTAGGGCCTGCTTAGCCAGAGCAACTCCATATTGCCCAGGTAGCCATATTGTTCTTTACACCCACGGACTTCATTCCGGAAATAAATGCCCCAGTAGTTCCTCGTATGGTTCTGGGTATCGATTCCGGGAGTAAATGCCTTAACAATAGAAGCCACATACCTTGGGTCTGCGGTTATGCCCTATAAAACCAGCCTGTGAGATCGGGAGGGGGTCGCTCTCTTCGGAGGCGGCCCTGGCCTATCAGTCTGACTTCTAATGCTTGGCATAGAATAAAGCTTCACATAACTTTCACTTTGTCTCAGTCTCGTCCCCTGGCTGGGTCAGTCTAACTTCTAATGCTTGGCATAGAATAAGGCTTTGTATAACTTTCACTTTGTCTCAGTCTCGCTCCTTTGATAACGGACCCCAACAGAGACATTTGTACTCTACATGTTCATTTTTTCATTTTATGTATTTTTTATATGTGACCTGGGCTACAGTGTCCCTCCATTTGGGAAGTTTCTCCTACTTCTGGGGTATCTATTACCTATGCAGCATGGTCACATGGGCACATGTCATTCAAATCAACGCTCCCATCAATAAACGGAGAACATACCTTTATTATGGGTCATGGTGGAGTGCTTGAGAGTCCCAGTTCAAGTCCACATTTGGCCATTCAAACTAAAGCCAGCTTAAGTAAGTTCTGTGGGCATCTTCTCTAGGAGAACACAGGATGGGAAATGCTTGGGAAAAGGGACAGAGGATTGCCCACAGAGGTGGATCTGATCATCATGTCTCAAGTTACATTAGCTTGTGACTCTACAGAGTGTTGTCTAGGTGATGAGAGAACAGAAGGCAAGCTGAGGACGAAGCAGAAGCTGACACCCCATGAACCCCCACCCACCATGGGATATATGGGACATTCCTCAGGCACTCCTGGCTGCCCTAAAGGAGAAACAAATAGTTACCTTGCAGAGATCACAATCCTGCAAGACCTGAGTATTCCTCAGTTCACAAATGTCCTAGTGATTTACAAGGAAGAAGCTTTCTTTTATCTAGAGCCAAACTTCCAGCGACCCATAACTCAGAATCCTGAAGCAGCACAAGTCAGCACAAGGAGGAGAAAATGCTACATTAGATAAACTAGGCAGGGAAATCACCCAGCATTTCAACCTTAAGGTCACTGAGGGAATGGATTCATAGGAATATTATTCCTTTCCATTACCAAATAGGTGACAGATAACACCAGTTGCCTACAACTTTCAGTAAAATGAGATAGGGGCCACTCAGGTGGTTCAGTCATTAAGCACCTGCCTTCAGCTCAGGTCATGGTCCCTATCCTAGGATCAAGCCCTGCATCAGGCTCCCTGCTCAGCGGGGAGCCTCCTTCTCCCTCTCCCTCTTCCCCTACTTGTGTTCCCTCCCTGTCAAATAAAATCTTAAAAAAAAAAAAAAAAAAATGAGATAGGTTCACCTTGGTGGGAGGATAACACACTACTCATCATAAACTCATGTTAACATATTAAAAACCATTATGTTTGATTAATTGAAGTACATTAAGCTCACACATAGACTATGTTATGCATTTCAAATCCACTGTTACACTTGTTCAAAATACGGAATACAAGCGTTAAACCCCATAGCTTCTATCACAATGTGGATGTGACCCCCCTAAGTTCCAGTGCTACTGACAGTCGTGACAGATGTGTATGTCCAGCTATATGGCATGGTAGGGAAGAGTTAGAGAACCTCTTTCTGTTATCGGGGAGGATTTCTTCGTTTCAAACGCATTCACTTCTATTCTTTAAAGATCGCTATTACGAAGACACATCAGTAGTTAACTGGTGTGCCACCTTTTTTTCCTTAAAGAACAATCAGGAAAACCTTGTATGTCTAATATTCAGGAAGTTCTTTAGTTTTAGTAAATGGAGAAAAATATTGTTCTGAACACCTATTTCATGGCAACTTACATCAATGCTATAACCCTAAGCAGTGTCTCCATTTAGATTTTCTTCGTTCATGTTGTGTATTACACAGTTCTCATCTTCCAAGGAAAATCTGGGATGTGAGAATCCCCCCGAGTGCAGCAGGGCATCGAATGCCGTTGACGGAGCAAAAATCAGGCTCACGGATTCATACACCCAGTACAAGTAAGTCAATCTCCAGAAGTGATTTGAGAATAAAGTACATTAATATTTACTGGTCACAAACCTCAAAAAGGCTCAATATAACAAAAAGCACATCGAAACTAATTGTACCCTTGTAAAAACTCCACCACTGAATCTTGCGACGTAACAGCATATGCACTTCCCAAGTGTTTAACTTGATCTTTTTCCTTGGACTAACGAGTACTGTCTGAACAGAGGGACTGATACACTCCTTTTACTTGCTATCTGTGACATTTTTTGACATTAGATGTTCAGAGAGTTTTCTAATTATTTGTATGATTCAATTTACCTTCTTTAGCGCTTTGTTTGCAAACGTGTATATTAAAATGAGGGTCTTTCTGCAGTCATCATGTTTCTAGGGTTTGAACCTAGTGTGCATATTGGGACACTGAGTATAGACTGAATTCCAGTGAAAGGTTTCACCACATTCATCACATTTTATGATGTTGCTCCCATATGATAACTACGATGTTGTGAGTTTCAGGAGAGAGAGAGGGTGGACTTCTTTAGATGTGTATAGTTATTCTCCAGTTACATTGGATGAAAGGTCTGTGATGTAAGGGTTTTACAGTCCTTACTCCTAGTCTTTACATTTTTAAACTTTCTTGCCAGTATGACTTCTATGATGGTTAGTAAGGTGTGAGCGCCGGTAAAAGGCCTTACCACATTCTTCGCATTTGTAAGGTTTCTCTCCAGTATGAATTCTGTGATGCTTAAGAAGGTTTGAGTGCAATGAAAAGGCCTTGCCACATTCCTTACATTTATAAGGTTTCTCTCCAGTATGAATTCTGTGATGCTGATCAAGGTGTGAGCGCTTGTTAAAGGCTTTGCCACATTCTTGGCATTGGTAAGGTTGATCTCCAGTATGAATTCGGTGATGCCAAGTAAGGTCAAAAGGCCAGCTAAAGGTCTTGCCACACTCTTGACATTGGTAAGGTCTCTCTCCAGTATGAATTCGGTGATGTTGAGTAAGTTGTGAAGGCCGGCTAAAGGCTTTGCCGCATTCTTGACATTGGTAAGGCTTCTCTCCAGTATGAATTCGGTGATGTTGAGTAAGGGCTGAAGTTCGGCTAAAGGCCTTACCACATTCCTTACATTTGTAAGGTTTCTCTCCAGTATGAATTCTGTGATGCGCAGTAAGCAATGAGCTCCGGTGAAAGGCCTTGCCACATTCTTGACATTTGTAAGGTTTCTCTCCAGTATGAAATCTGAGATGATTACTAAGGGTTGAGTGACCCTTAAAGGCCTTGTCACATTCTTGACATTTGTAAGGTCTCTCTCCAGTATGAACTCTGTGATGTCGAGTAAGATGTGAGCGCTGTTTAAAGGCCTTGCTGCATTCCTTACATTTGTAAGGTTTCTCTCCAGTATGAATTCGGTGATGTTTACTAAGCAATGAGCTATGGGAAAAGGCCTTGTCACATTCTTGACACTTGTAAAGTTTCTTCTCTCCAGTATGAAGTCTGTGATGTTGATCAAGGCGTGAGCGATCATTAAAGGCCTTGCCACATTCTTGACATTTGTAAGGTCTCTCTCCAGTATGAAATCTGAGATGATTACTAAGGGTTGAGTGACACTTAAAGGCCTTGTGACATTCTTGACATTTGTAAGGTTTCTCTCCGGTATGAACTCTGTGATGTCGAGTAAGTCGTGAGCACTTGTTAAAGGCCTTGCCACATTCCTTACATTTGTAAGGTTTCTCTCCAGTATGAATTCGGTGATGTGCACTAAGCAATGAACTCTGGTAAAAGGCCTTGTCACATTCTTGACATTTGTAAGGCTTCTCTCCAGTATGAATTCTGTGATGTAGATCAAGGTATGAGCGCTCTTTAAAGGCCTTGCCACATTCTTGACATTTGTAAGGCTTCTCTCCAGAATGAATTCTGTGATGTCGAGTAAGGTGTGCCTGCTGGTTAAAGGATC
>NW_022632427.1:11285-11546 GCF_010015895.1 Lontra canadensis | reverse complement strand
GTCTAGTTTACTCCTTTTTTATTTTTATTTTCTAATATTCATATAGAGTTAAACTTCAAAGTAATCCCCTTTCCCCAATCAATGCTACCCCTATAGGTAAACCAATTTTTAATCCCCTTTATCTTAGGAAAGTTGAGTCCTTTAACAAAGATATCAAGATACATCCAGGAAGAATCAAAACAAACTACCTCACCCACACTGAGAATTTATAACCACTCTCCCATCTTTTTCTTCCACCAGTGTTTCTGTGTTTTTGTGTTT
>NW_022632427.1:0-11275 GCF_010015895.1 Lontra canadensis | reverse complement strand
CATATTCTCAGATCACAATGCTTTGAAACTGGAGCTCAATCACAAGGAAAACTTCGGAAGGAACTCAAACACCTGGAAACTAAAGACCCCCTTGCTTAAGAATGCTTGGATCAACCAGGAGATCAAAGAAGAACTGAAACAATTCACAGAAACCAATGAGAATGAAGACACTTCGATCCAAAACCTATGGGATACAGCAAAGGCGGTCCTAAGGGGGAAATACATAGCCATCCAAGCCTCCCTCCAAAAAATGGAAAAATCCAGAACACAGCAGCTGTCTCTACACCTTAAAGAACTGGAGAATCAACAACAAATCAAACCAACTCCACACATAAGAAGGGAACTAATCATGACTAGAGCTGAGATCAATGAGGTAGAAACCAGAGATACAGTAGAACGTATCAATGAAACTAGAAGCTGGTTTTTTGAAAGAATCAATAAGATCAATAAACCATTGGCCACACTAATCCAAAAGAAAAGAGAGAAAGCCCAAATTCATAAAATTCTGAATGAAAAGGGAGAGATCACAACTAACATCAAGGAAGTAGAAACAATCGTCAGAAGTTATTATCAACAGTTATATGCCAATAAGCTAAGCAACCTAGATGAAATGGATGCATTCCTGGAAAACTATAAACTCCCAAAATTGAACCAGGAAGAAATTGACAACCTGAATAGACCAATATCTAGTAACGAGATTGAAGCAGTGATCAAAAACCTCCCAAAAAACAAGAGCCCAGGCGGACCTGATGGATTCCCTGGGGAATTCTACCAAATTTGCAAAGAAGAAATAACACCTATGCTCCTGAAGCTGCTTCAAAAATTGAAGCAGAAGCAAAACTTCCAGACTCTTTCTATGAAGCCAGCATTACCCTGATCCCCAAACCAGGCAAAGACCCTACCAAAAAGGAGAATTTCAGACCAATATCACTGATGAATATCGATGCTAAGATTCTCAACAAGATCCTGGCAAACAGGATCCAACAGTACATTAAAAAGATTATCCACCATGACCAAGTGGGATTCATCCCTGGGCTACAAGGATGGTTCAACATTCGCAAATCAATCAATGTGATAGAACTAATTAATAAGAGAAGAGAGAAGAACCACATGGTCCTCTCAATGGATGCAGAAAAAGCATTTGACAAAATCCAGCATCCATTCCTGATTAAAACTCTTTAAAATATAGGGATTGAGGGAACATTCCTGAACATCATAAAATCTATCTATGAAAGACCCACAGCAAATATCATCCTCAATGGGAAAAAGCTTGCAGCCTTCCCGTTGAGATCAGGAACACGACAAGGATGCCCACTCTCACCACTCTTGTTCAACATACTATTAGAAGTCCTAGCTACAGCAATCAGACAACAAAGAGAAATAAAAGGTATCCAAATTGGCCATGAAGAAGTCAAACTCTCTCTCCTCACAGATGACATGATTCTTTATATGGAAAGCCCAAAAGACTCCACCCCCAAACTACTAGAACTCATACAGCAATTCAGCAATGTGGCAGGACACAAAGTCAATGTACAGAAATCAGTGGCTTTCTTATACACTAACAATGAAAATACAGAAACGGAAATTAGAGAATCTTTTCCATTTACTATAGCATCAAGAACCAAAAGATACCTGGGAATAAACCTAACCAAAGAGGTAAAGGAACTGTACTCGAGGAACTACAGAATACTCATGAAATAAATTGAAGAAGACACCAAAAGATGGAAGACCATTCCATGCTCTTGGATCAAAAGAATAAACATTGTTAAAATGTCTATACTGCCTAGAGCAATCTATACTTTTAATGCCATTCCAATCAAAATTCCACCGGTATTTTTCAAAGAGCTGGAGCAAATAATCCAAATACTTTTATGGAATCAGAAGAGACCCCGAATCACTAAGGAAATGTTGAAAAACAAAAATAAAACTGGGGGCATCACATTACCTGATTTCAAGCTTTACTACAAAGCTGTGATCACCAAGACAGCATGGTACTGGCATAAAAACAGACACATAGACCAGGGGAACAGAGTAGAGAGCCCAGATATGGACCCTCAACTCTACAGTCTAATAATCTTCGACAAAAAAGGAAAAAATATACAGGGGGAAAAGACAGTCTCTTCAATAAATGGTGTTGGGAAAACTGGACAGCTATATGTAGAAGAATGAAACTTGACCAATCTCTTACACTGTACACAAAGATAAACTCAAAATGGATAAAAGACTTCAACGTGAGACAGGAATCCATCAGAATCCTAGAGGAGAACATAGGCAGTAACCTCTTCGATATCAGCCACAGCAACTTCTTTCAAGATATGTCTCCAAAGGCAAAGGAAACAAAAGCTAAAATGAATTTTTGGGACTTCATGAAGATCAAAGGCTTCTGCATAGCAAAGGAAACAGTCAAGAAAACAAACAGGCAACCCATGCAATGGGAGAAGATATTTGCAAATGACAGTACAGACAAAAGGTTGATATCCAGCATCTATAAAGAACTCCTCAAACTCAACACACACAAAACAGACAATCATATCAAAAAATGGGCAGAAAATATGAACAGACACTTCTCCAATGAAGACATACAAATGGCTATCAGACATATGAAAAAATGTTCATCATCACTAGCCATCATGGAGATTCAAATTAAAACCACATTGAGATACCATCTTACACCACTTAGAATGGCCAATTAACAAGACAGGAAACAACATGTGTTGGAGGGGATGTGGAGAAAGGGGAACTCTCTTCCACTGTTGGTGGGAATGCAAGTTGGTGCAGCCTCTTTGGAGAACAGTGTGGAGATTCCTCAAGAAATTAACAATAGAGCTTCCCTATCACCCTGCAATTGCACTACTGGGTATTTACCCCAAAGATACAGATGTAGTGAAAAGAAGGGCCATCTGTACCCCAATGTTTATAGCAGCAATGGCCACAGTCACCAAACTGTGGAAAGAACCAAGATGCCCTTCAACGGACAAATGGATAAGGAAGATGTCCATATACACTGTATATGGAGTGTTATTCCATATACATACATACTCCATATACAATGGAGTATTATGCCTCCATCAGAAAGGATGAATACCCAACTTTTGTAGTAACCTAGACGGGACTGGAAGAGATTATGCTGAGTGAGGAAAAACATTTGATTAAATAATACAAAATAGGATTAAGACATAAATCTTGACATTCAGTACTGCTTACTATTAATTGCAAAGAGAGGTTTGACCAAATTATACAGCATGTAAATTATATCTCAGTAAAACTGTTTAAAAAACAGTTTTCTTTTTTTTAAAGGTAGCAAAGAAAAGCATTGCTTGACATCCAAGCACAGGCTGGCAATTGAAAGTCTACATTAATGCATCACACCATTTCTGTTTCTTCTCTCCATTCTTTTTTTCCTCTTTTTTAAGATTTTATATATGTGTTCTAGAAAGAGAGATAGAGAGAGCACTTGAGTGGGGAGAGTAGCAGGGGGAGAGGATTAGATAGAATCCAAATAAACTCCAAGCTGAGTATGAAGCCTGATTTGGGGCTCCATGCCAAGACTCTGAGATCATGACCAGAGCCAAAATCAAGAGTCACATGCTTAACCCATTGAGCCACCAAGGTGCCTACCACTCCATTCCCTTAATAATCACGGGACAATTATTCCTCCAGCTTACATTAAATGGGGAAGGATTTATGCTGCCTTTGAAGAGAGGCAGCCACCTGAGCTGGGATTCATTACCATGGTGACCTGGTGATTATGTATCAACAGTATTTAAGAACAACAGTGCAGTTTCATTCTGATTTTCATCCTGTTCCTTATTCACCGCCTGAACAGTTGGCTCACCTAAACCAATTTTTTTTTTCCATTTCTCTCATTATCACTTTTATGTTTCTGTTAACCTTCTTTGTTCTTTGGAATGGCTTCTCATTACTAAAGCAATATATGGCAGATATGGTAGCAAGAGGTTGTTTCCTATGCGATTGATCACCCTCTGAACATGAGGTTGAAGCAAGGTGGCCTAGGCAGAAGGAACTGCCTGTATCACAAGGTATATGGTTGCTTGGGCCAGAGGCACATCATTTTGCCTGGGTGATTGCTTGTCATCATAAAACCAATCTTACCTCTCTTGTACATGTAACATTTTAAGGGCTTCAGGGGATATTTCATTATTTAAAGAAGGCACCACAATCAAGTGGTAAAATTTTCAGCATAAACTTGCTCAATTCATCACCTCGTTCATTCTAAATTGGTCAATTCAATTACATCTACATTCTGGAGAATTTTCTTGTGTGTTGAATTCTGCTGGGACTCAGCCTGACTAGTCCATTCTGTTCAATTATGTCTACCATGAAATTGTAAGTCTCCTGATCATTTAACTAACAAATCTGAGAGAATGAAGATTTATCAGGGACTTGCTAATATTTTCAAAGAAAGTGTCACACCCCTTTGAACTATATTCATGGGCTTCTGTGGTCCCCTCTCTCTTGTGTCATATGCCTGGGAGTATGGCTAGTGACTAATGACCATAGCTGAATAAAATATAAATGATTACAGTATTTCTCAAGTTCCCAGTAGAACCTTCCTTGTACAATAACACTTTTTTCAATTGTCTGTTTTACCTACTATGATTGACTCCTCGCTTCTGTTTTCAGCAACTCTATTTACACAAAAAATCAATTATGTACTATCCCAGTTATAGTCCTTCTCGGTCTCCTCCTTCCAATCATCCTTTCCTTATGAATTTATTTTGCCAGCTCAATAGGAGTCAAAACTTTTCACTCATAAATAATAAGCAAACATATAAACAAACCTCTACCACAGAAGTGGTGCTGCTTTGTACTGAGAGTGTGTCAGCAACTGTCCCAGCACTGAAACCTGAGTTCTTTCTTCCCTCCTCCTTGCCTAACCACAAAGTACCCTTGCCATATTGAGTTGTGGGTCTGAAAATCAATCCTTCCTCTTCAAGATGCCAGCCTGTAAGATCTACAGTGATTAAATAGCAGCAGTGGTCTTGGGTTCTGGTAGACAATCAAACTCATAAAGTGCAATAGCTTTCACAAAACACCAAGTTCATTAGCATTCATGAAGGTTAAAGATCAGGGAACAACATGCACAGTGGCCAAAGGGCAATTGTTTCTTGACTCTCAGAACAGCTTCTGAATATTCCCTAAATTCCATATTAAGAGTATGGCTGAGATTTGATATTGGATGTATTTTTTTAAAGATATTTATTTATTTATTTATTTCTGTGCATATGAGATAGAAAGAGAAAAAGACAGAGAGAGAGAGAGCACACAAGCCAGAGAAGAGGGAGAGGAAAATGGAGAAGCAGACTCCCTGCTCAGCAGGGAGCCTGACTCAGGGCTCCATCCCAGGACCCTGGCATCATGACCTGAGTAGAAGGCAGTTGCCTAACCGACTGGGTCACCCAGGCCCCCCTGATAGTGGATTAAGTAACATGGAGGGTGCCTGGTTACTCTGACAAAAACGTGATAGTGTTATCATGGGGTGCAAACCTGATTGGAGAGGGTTAACGAGAAATAGAGGAGGCAGTATAGGCAGAAACGATAGACAATACTCTCAATGAGATGTACAGCAGGGGAATGGAAAGGTCAAGTCAGAAATGGCTTTGAAATGGAAGCATTTGCTGATGGTAATAAGCCTGTAGAGTAGGAAAAATAAAATATGCAGAAGGAAGAGGGAAGCATCACTAGAATAATGTACTTGTGTAGGCAAGAAGTGAGTGCTGCACATTGTTGAAGGACTCAGAATATTTCCAGATTGTTCTCGTGTGTCATTATGCTACTTACGGTCATCTCAGGCTTCAGAAGAGATAAATAAATGCTAACAATTCTTTGTTTCATTGCTAGTTTTTTTTTTAGTTTCCTTTTCAACATTAAGTATTATAATTTCTTCTTTTTTAAAATTTTATTTATTTATTTGAGAGAGATCACAAGTAGGCAGAGAGGCAGGCAGAGAGAGAGAGAGGAGGAAGCAGGCTCCTCACTGAGCAGAGAGCCCGATGTGGGGTTTGATCCCAGGACCCTGGGACCATGACTTGAGCCGAAGGCAGAGGCTTTAACCCACTGAGCCACCCAGGTGCCCCTATAATTTCTTCTTGAAATGCTTTAGGGTGAATTTTAATTCAGAGAAATGGGGAAATCCACTAATCGTGTCCCTATTCCACTGTCCTGTGAAGAGATTTTCCCAAGATTTTAATTGCTCAGAGAAAACTAACAAAATCAAAATCAGTGTAAAGGATCCATGTATAGCTGAGATTTTCTAAGCACTTAGGCAGGAAGAAATTGTAGCTCACACAACAATGGCACTGTAACCAATGATTTCTGCTGAACTCTTTGCAGAGCATTCACTGGGATTCCAAGTGTGTAATATGCAGGAGACAGATGCAATCAGACAAAGAAGGGGAAGGCTTAGCAAATAGGAGGAATGCTCTTCTCTGCTCTGGTTTGTAGTCCCCACTATACTGATGGTGTTGATAGAGTGTTATTTCTCCCATTTGTTCTTGCCTTTGTTGTTGGTGACATTAATATGTGTTTAGGAGCCAAGTATCCAGGGATAACCAGAGAGATGTAGCTCACATCATGCATTACTAGGATGGCAGCAGAGTTATTAGCTGAAAATCTGCTCTCTCAGTACCAGACTAAAGGTGGTGTGTATTAAGGAGGGCACATATTGCATGGAACACTGGGTTTAGTACATAAACAGTGAGTCTTGGAACACTGAAAAAAATAAATTAAGATGTTAAAGAAATAAAATGTAAAAGATCTTTAAAAAATAAAGAAAAACATAGCAATGCAAAGCAAAACAAAACATGGAAGCCATTCTTTTCCTTTTCTATTATTTGCTTACCAGCAGTCTTGTTCTCGCCTCTAATCAGATTTCTTGAAGTCCGGAGCTATTTAAACATAGCCATATTTCTTATCCTGGACACTCAAATTTGGCCGCTTTTGTTTTTAAGCCCTTATGCGGGAGTAAATAAATGACAGAGTTTTACTGATTTTAAGTTAGAGCATAAACAATCTGGCCACAGCTACCAGCATCTAGTATTTAAGGGACGGATTTGATTCCAGTATTAGGTTCTTTCACTTTCCCATCACCTAGCGTAGATTTGACTGCAAGTGGCCCGCAGCAACCTGCATGTGACCCAATTTGAAATATGCCTTTCAAGCAACGTTGATTTCCTCAGCACTCTCCCATTCCCAGTGATTTAACAATAATGCTTTCATGTTATTGATCTCACATATTAACAAAATCCCTCATCTAATTCCAATACATGTTTACCATCTTTTTGAGATGACAATCTTGTTTTCCAAATAAAAATGAAATAAATTACAATTGGAAATGTATCTCTCAAGATGAAATTCTGCCAAAATAGAATGTTCCATAATTCATATGATTAGTACATTTTTGCCACTTCTTTGCTGTGTTGCTCATTTTACAGATGATAGCGTGAGGCCCAGGCAAGCTCATTGATCTCAGTGCACATAGGTTATGTAGCATCCTGTCCTATTAGTGCTTCTACACAGCTACTAGGAAAAGGCAGCATGATCAAAAAATGCCATGTGACATGACATCTTCTAAATAACCCAACTATAATTTTTCAAATTGCTGCCAAATGTCTTCTTTCAGAACAGAAGCAAATATCAATGAAGACTCTGGTATTTGTCAGGGTAGAACCACTGTTGTTCGAAAAGCAAGAAAAAAACAGACCCGATACTCTCTGGTGCTGCAGAGAGGAAGAAAGAAGGGCCACTGATTGTACCTATTATTTTGGAGACTAAATATCTCTTCTCTGAACTAGAAGGCCATGCGGCATTGGCTTTGTCTAAACTAGGCTATTAGTGTGATGACCGAATTTAACAGTATGTGAGATTCTTTACTATTATCATAAAAGTGGCAGCGAATACTACCTTGCTACCATCTGAGCAAAACAGCCTGTAACATCAGACTTTACTGGCAGTGACAGCCCCTTTACCCCCACGATGTTTCAAAACAGGAGACTAGAGCTTGGATGTCTGGTTGACTTATCTGCATCCTTGTCTAAACATCATAGCATAGAAATAGTAAAACCTATGTGTTTGGAGAAAACTTTGATTTTGTGGTGGGTGCTCTGATATAAGGATCAAAAAGAAGTTTAGATCATTTCTGTTTTTATCATCTTTATAACTTATATAAAAATGTTCAAGATATTGATGTGAGGGTTGGGGTAATATGTAAGCAGAGGACTCAGTGCTGGTCCAAAGAGAAGAATTAGATTCTTTTGTCTGATCTCTTCAAATGCTTCCTGCATCCAGAAAGGATAGAATCTTACAATTCACCATGAATGAAAATCACAAATACTGCTGTTCCTTAGTAATCTTTTTCAACATCCTCAGACTGAGATGAAAACTGTTCCTTTTATTTATTTTTTATTTATTTATTTTTAAAGATTTTACTTATTTGACAGAGACAGTGAGGGAGGGAACACAAAAAGGGGGGGAGTGGGAGAGCGAGAATCAGGCTCCCCCTGCTGAGCAGGGAGCCTGATGTGGGGCTCGATCCCAGGACCCTGGGATCATGACCCAGGCCAAAGGCAGGTGCCTAACAATAGAGCTACCCAGGCACCCCAAAACTGTTCCTTTTAAAACCACAGTTTAACAGAAAGCAGAGGAGAATACGATAAAACCACACCTCCCTGCCAGCTCTAGAGTCTGACTTCCTACAATTATATTCAAACTCTCTACAATTAGCATCTGTGTAATGTAGGAGGAGTTCCTTCATCTCTTTGGGCCTCACTTTCTTCATCTGTTAAATGAAGATGATAACTGCACTTCTTGGTTGATACTGTTATGGGATAATAGAGACTACAGTAAATATAATCATTAAGAGCATAAATTTTGAAACTCAAGACAGGGTGAGTCTGGATCCCAGTTCTGCTGCTGTGTGACTCTGGGCAACTTACTTCAGGTTTTCTGTGCTTGTCTCCTCACTTATAAAATTGAGCTATAAATACCATATATTTTATAGATTTGTTAGGCTTAAACTAATCAATACTTATAAAATGCTTTATTTAATTTTTTAAAGATTTTATTTATTTATTTGAAAGGGAGGGAGAGCTCACAAGCAGTGGTGGGGGGTGGGGTGCGTAGAGGCAGAAGCAGGCTCCCTGTCATCAGGGGGTGCAATGCAGGACTCCCAGGACTGTGGGATCATGACCTGAGCCAAACTGACTGAACCACCCAGGCACTCCTATAAAATGCTTTAAACAGCACCTGGTGAACAGGGGTCATTTGTTATATGGTAAGTGATTTAAAATTCAAAAATACTTTATTTGCAATGAAAAACTGTCATATTTTAGTCTGGCACTAATTTCATGGCTCTTCTGGTCCTTGTGCTGTGTTTACTTATTGGCTTGGTCCAGGTTTCATGGTCCACCTGTCTTTTAGGCCCATGGCTTATTACACACCTGGTGCAGGTATTTGTGGAGGTGCAGTCACTGTCCCCCAACAGTTTCAGAGTTAGTCTTTCATGTGGATATGGGAAGACATCTGGTGTTTCTTCAGCTTGAAAACAGATGATCTGCCTCCCAGCCACTTAAAGTAACGCAGAAGCACAAGAGAGGAGAGTCTGACTCTATAATCACTCTACTTTTTGTTGGTTTGGAAATGTATTGAGCATTTGTGTGTCACATAATAGGTTTCTAAGTATGAAACCTCCATATCAAGTTTGTAGTCAATTATGGTTTAATTTACATAATCATATTAATTACATATTAACACCCATACAATCTTTTTTTTTTAAATTTTCAGCATAACAGTATTTATTGTTTTTGTACCACACCCAGTGCTCCATGCAGTCTGTACCCTCTCTAATACCCACCACCTGGTTCCCCCAACCTCCCACCCCCCACCTCTTCAAACCCTTCAGATTGTTTTTCAGAGTCCATAGTCTCTCATTGTTCACCTCCCCTTCCAATTTCCCCCAACTGCCTTCTCCTAACTCCCCATGTCCTCCATGCTATTTGTTATGCTCCACAAATAAGTGAAACCATATGATAATTGACTCTCTCTGCTTGACTTATTTCACTCAGCATCATCTCTTCCAGTCCCGTCCATGTTGCTACAAAAGTTGGGTATTCATCCTTTCTGATGGAGGCATAATACTCCACAGTGTATATGGACCACATCTTCCTTATCCACTCATCCGTTGAAGGGCAACTTGGTTCTTTCCACAGTTTGGCAACCATGGCCATTGCTGCTATAAACATTGGGGTACAGATGGCCCTTCTTTTCACTACATCTGTATCTTTGGGGTCAATACCCAGTAGTGCAATTGCAGCATCATAGGGAAGTTCTATTTTTAATTTCTTGAGGAATCTCCACACTGTTCTCCAAAGAGGCTGCACCAACTTGCATTTCCACCAACAGTGTATGAGGGTTCCCCTTTCTTCACATCCCCTCCAACACATGTTGTTTCCTGTCTTGCTAATTTTGGCCATTCTAACTAACACCCATACAATATTAATGCACAGAAAAATATCCTCTCTTATTTACCCTTGAGATTGTGGTTTTGGTATGAATCCATTTAACCTTGTGTCTTCTTTTAGGATTTTTGTCTCTAACCTCTTGTGAAGATTTTCTGACACTCAAGGTCAAGTACTGTTGTTAACTGCTTTCTTTCATGGAACTTTTAATTACATCTTATTCTTACAGATATTATATTAGTTTTCTAGGGCTGCTATAATGAACTTCAACATCTCAGATAGGTTAAAACAGCAGAGATATAGTCTCACACAGTTCTGGAGGCCAGAAGTCCAAGATCTGACAGGGAATACTCTCTCTGAAGCATCCAGGGGAGGTCCTTCCTTGCATCTTCTAGCTTCTGGTGGTTCCAGGCATTCCTTGGTTTGTGGCCACATCTCCCCAGTATCCATTTCCATCTTTACATGGTCTTCTCATCTGTGTCTATATCTTCTCTTCCATAACTTCTAAGGATACTTGTCTTTGGATTTAGGAGATATCTGGGTAATTCTGGATGTTCTTATCTGAGATCCTTAAGTGCATGTAAAAATTCTTTTTTCAAATTAGGCCATGTTCACAATTTCTAGGGGTTAGGGAATAGGCATACATTTTGGGGGTCTATGATTCACCCTATTGCAATTGTCATATAAATATCCATTTTCCTATTATCTTCATGAGAACAGAAACTGTAAAATTCTCCCCTTCTGCCCATACCTCTAGTGCTTAAAACCATGCATGCCACAGAAGGCACTAAATATTCTGT
>NW_022632426.1:0-11564 GCF_010015895.1 Lontra canadensis | reverse complement strand
TCTGGAAAACAGCATGGAGATTCCTCAAAAAGCTGAAAATAGAACTACCCTATGACCCAGCAATTGCACTACTGGGTATTTACCCTAAAGATACAAATGTAATGATCCGAAGGGACACGTGCACCCGAATGTTTATAGCAGCAATGTCCACAATAGCCAAACTATGTGAAGAACCTAGATGTCCATCAACAGATGAATGGATAAAGAAGATGTGGTGTATATACACAATGGAATACTATGCAGCCATCAAAAGAAATGAAATCAAGCCATTTGCGATGATGTGGATGGAACTAGAGGGTATCATGCTTAGTGAAATAAGCCAAGCAGAGAAAGACAATGATCATATATGATCTCCCTGATGTGAGGAAGTTGAGAGGCAATGTGGGGGGGTTTGGGGGGTAGGAAAAGAATAAATGAAACAAGATGGGATTGGGAGGGAGACAAAGCATAAGAGACTCTTTACCTCACAAAAGAAACTGAGGGTTGCTGGGGGGAGGGGAGTTGGGAGAGGGTGGTGGGTTTATGGACATTGGGGAGGGTATGTGCTATGGTGAGTGCTGTGAAAAGTGTAAACCTGGTGATTCACAGAACTGTACCCCTGGGGATAAAAATACATTATATGCTTATAAAAATTTTAAAAATAATAATTTTTTAAAATAAAAGAACAAAAAGGAAAACCCAGCCAAGCCCAAACTCCATGATGAGGTGTCTGTGTTCTGTCCTAATCACTGATTCGGAACACCTGGGAATCCCAGAGTGGGGCTCTTCTCCCCGCTGCAGGTTTCTGGCTGTGATTTATTATTTTTTTAAGATTTTTTTTTAATTTATTTGACAGAGAGAGATCACAAGTGAGCGGAGAGGCAGGCAGAGAGAGAGAGAGAGGAGGAAGCAGGCTCCCTGCAGAGCAGAGAGCCCGATGTGGGACTCGATCCCAGGACCCTGAGATCATGATCTGAGCTGAAGGCAGAGGCTTAACCACTGAGCCACCCAGGTGCCCCCTGGCTGTGATGTTTTAATCAGCAAAGGGAGGGCCCTATTTGCATGTCTTCTGACTATATAGCCAGCTCTAGGCTAAGATTCCATCCTTTAATAGTTAAGAAAGCAAAGATTGCATTACGTTTGAAGATCACTTTGTTTAGATGGCGCTGTGACTAGAGGAAGTTTTCTAATCTGTGAACACAATTATCTTTCCATTTCTCTATGCAATTTTAAAAGTCTTTCATCAATGTACGTCATTTTTAGTGTACAGTATCTGAACTCCTTATTGAATGTTAACCCAAAATATTTTATTTCCTGTGTCAGTGTGAATAGAATGATTTTATTAATTTCTTTTTTTTTTTTAGATATTTGTTGTCATTGTGTGGAGACATAGCTTTATTTTGTATGTTGATTTTGTAACATTGAGTTTCCCAGATATCGTTGTATAGTTCAAAGATTTTTGTGTCTCTCTGTGTGGCATTTGTAGTGTTTGATTGTGTATAAGAACATGTCATATGTGGGGACCCCTGGGTGGCTCCATCATTAAGCCTCTGCCTCCAGCTCAGGTCATGATCCCAGGGTGCTGGGATCGAGTCCCACATCAGGTTCCTTGCTAAGCAGGGAGCCTTCTTCTTCCTCTGCCTGTTTTTCTCCCTGATTGTACTAGCTCTCTTGTTGTCTCTCTCCCTGACAAATAAATAAATAAAATCTTTAAAAAACACACATATCACATGCAAACAAAGAATTTTTCTTCCTGTTATTGATTTCAATATATTTATTTTTTTATTGGCTAATTTCTCTGGGTAGGTCTTCCAGTTGTCAATATAGAAAACTTTCCCTTCTTATCTTCTGGGTTCTTTGTTGGGCCTAAATATTCAGTAGCTTCAGGAGAGATGTACGGGGAAAATGAATTTCATTTTGCACATGCATCAGATCCCTAAAATATGAACTCAGAAAACGACCAAAGTAGACAGCACTTGTGCCACTTAGATAACAAAAGATTGGATTTGCAAAGATTTAAGGCAAAGATTTGGGTTAGTAAATTAGTGAAGAACCAACCACGTTTGTTTGCATAGTCTTCTGGGCCCTAAGTTCCATATTCTGGTGCTGAGCATGGTTCTCCCCTCTTGGTACAGGGAAGGGAACTTTCTCACAGGAGATTGATTTCCTGCTGTCAGGAGGACAAAGGAGGCTCAGAATGTCCTTCCACTGGCAGGTTCTCAAGTGACTTTAGTTCACAGTAACTCAGGGATCAGATGACATATTTGGAATTGCACATCTTATTCTCCTTCATGATACCATATTGAATACTCATGGTAGGAGTGATCATCCTTGCCTGTCTCCTGACGTGACAGGAAAGGCTTCAGGTTCTCACTGTTTAATATGATGTAAAGTGTGGGTTTTTCATCTATAGCCATGATCATGTGGAGGTAATTTCCATCTGTTCCTCAATTGTTGAGGATTTAATGATGAACATGTGTTGAAATTTCTCAGATAGTTTTAGGCAACAGTGGAGAGCATTATGTAGATCCAATCCTTCCCTCTCTTAATGCAGAGTGTCCCATTTATTGATCTGTGTATGTTGAGTGATCTTTGTTTCTGAAGGATGATTCGCACTATGTCATCATGTATGATTTTTCAATGTACTTTGCATTCAATATGCCTGGATTTTTACAGGCATGTTCATGTGAGATATTGGCCTGAGTTTTCAGGTCTTGAGGAGTCTTTGCCTGGCTTTGTTGTCGGTGTCATGCTGGCTTTATAGAATGAATTTGGACATGTTACTTTCCTGTCAGGTTTTTGGGAAGAGACTGAGAAATATTGGCCTTTATTCTTGCTTAAATATTTGGTGTAATTCATAGGTAAAACAATCTGATCCTGGACTGGTTTCTTTTTCTGTTTGTTTGCTTTTGATTTGTTTTTGTTTTTGTTTTTGAGGCAGAAGGCTTTAGATTATGAATTTGGTCTTCTTGTTAGTTTTTTTCTGTTCATTTTCTTTTTCTTCATGAAATAGTCTTGGTGTATTGATAAATCTAGAAATTTTCTAATTTGCCCTTTGTTATTCCAATGTTGCTCTGTAAATATCTTAGTATTTTCTTCATGTTCCTTTTCATTTATTTGGTGTCAGCTACTTCTTCTGTTTGAACTCTGTATTTATTTGAGGTTTACCTATTTTTCTAGTCTACCTATGATTTTAAATTACATTTGTCTCTTCAAAATACCAATTTCAATCTCCTTGATTTTGTATTTGCATAGTTTCAATTTCTTTTTTTCTCTTCTAATAATTTCAATGTTAATTAAATCATTAAAAATACCAATGATCTTTTTACAGAAATAGAAACAAAATCCTTATACATATAGAAATACAAAGCACATGGCTGTGGCAACACAATCATGAGAAGGAAGACCAAACTCCTGGGGACATAATATTCCTTCTTTATTAATATAGTGCAGAGGTATATTAACTACAATGGTCTATGACTAGCATACAGTCATACTCATAGGCAGTGCAGTGGACTATGGAGATAAGAAGTAAAAGTCTTCATATGCAGTCAGCATATTCCCTGCAAGTTATTTAAGAAAACACAGTGGGGAAAGGATAGTGTCTATAACAAATGGTGTTGGATACCCACATGCAAAATCATGATATTGGGTACTTATATTACAACATACAGATATATAGATCCAGGAAATCTCACAGTGGATTAAAGACTTAAGCAAAAAACGTGACCCCCAAACCCCCACATTGGGGAGGGCATGTATTGCATGGAGCACAGGGTGTGGTGCAAAAACAATGAATACTGTTACGCTGAAAAGAAATGAAAAAGAAAAAAACAAAACCATAAGAGACTCAACTATAGAGAACTGAGGGTTGCTAGAGGGGATGTGGGTGGGGAGATGGGGTAACAGGGTGATGGGCATTAGGGAGGACATATCATGTAATGAGCACTGGGTGTTATACACAATTAATGAATCACTAAATACCACCCCTCAAGTTAATAATTCACTGTATGTTAACTAGCTTGAATTTAAATAAATAAAATAAATTAAGAAAAGAAAACAAAGGGGAACAAACATCATGACATTTGCTCAGCTATGGTTTATTTGTTATAAAAGTGAAATCACAGGACACAAGAGCAGAGACAGACAGGTGGGACTACATCAAACTACAAAGTATGCAGAAAAATTTTGGTAGTGCAAGAAGGCAGCCTATGAAATGGGAGACAGTGCTCAACCAAATATTGAGAAGGAGTTAACATTCAAAAAACAGAAGGGACTCCTTAACCTCAACAGAAACTACCAAAAACACATTAATAAAAATTAACAAATCACAAGATTAAAAAATTCGGGCAAGGATGGAGCATCTGAATGACTCAGTAGATTTTGAGTCCATCTTTTGATTTCTGATCAGGTAATGACAAAGGTCCTGGGATTGAGTCCTGTCATAGGCTCTGTGTTCATTGGGAATCTATTGGACATTTTCTCTCTTCTCCATGTGCTCCTCTTCTCATTTTTTCTTTCTTTCTTTCACATATATAAATAATATATTTCAAAAAATTTGGGCCAAGGTCTTCCACATTCTTTTCTCTATAAAAGATTAAAAAAAATGGTGGCTGCTAGGTGACTCAGTTTATAAATTATCTGTCTTCAGCTCAAATTACGACCTGGAATTGAGTCCCACATTGGACTCTGTCATCCCTTAGGAATCTGTTTCTCCCTCTATTTCTGCCCATCTGTGCACTTGATGAATTTCTGTCTGTCCCTCATATAAAAAAATCTTAGGAAAAGAATTCAAGCAAATGTCTATCAGTGACCAACATCACTAATCATCAGTGAAACCCAATTCTACACCAGTGAGAAAGCACCCCACAGCTCTTAACAAGTCTATGAAAAAAAAAAAAAACAAAGAAAATGAGAATGGACCAAGTGTTGGTGATGATGTGGAAAAAGCCAACCCTGTAATACACTTTTTAAAAAATTTTTCAGTGTTCCAAGATTCATTGTTTATGCTCCACACACAGCGCTCCATGCAATACATGCCCTCCTTAATTCCCACCACCAGACTCACCTAACCCTCAATCCCCTCCCCTCCAAAACCCTCAGTTTCTTTCTCAGAGCCCACAGTCTCTCATGGTTCAACTCCCCCTCTGATATCCCACAATTCAGTGATCCTTTCCTTCTTCTAATGTCCTCCATGTTATCCCTTATGCTCCACAAGTAAGTGAAATCATATGATAATTGACTCTTTATGCTTGACTTATTTCCTCAGCATAATGTCCTCCGGTCCCGTCCATGGTGATACAAAAGTTGGGTATTCATCCTTTCTGATGGAGGCAAAATAATCCATAGTGTATATGGACCACATCTTCCTTATTCATTCATCTGTTGAAGGGCATCTTGGCTCCTTCCACAGCTTGGTGACTGTGGACATTGCAGCTATGAACATTGGCGTACAGATGGCCCTTCTTCTAACTACATCTGTATCTTTGGGACAAATATCAGCAAACTACTAAATTCATACAGCAATTCAGTAATGTGACATGATATAAAATTAATGTACAGAAATCAGTTTCTTTCTTATACACTAACAATGAAAGCACAGAAAGGGAAATTAGAGATTCGATTCCATTTACTATAGCACCAAGAACTATAAGGTATCTGGGAATAAACTTAACCAAAGAGGTAAAGGATACGTACTGGAGGAACTACAGAACACACATGAAAGAAATTGAAGAAGACATGAAGAGATGGAAGACTATTCCACTTCATAGATTGGAAGAATAAACATTGTGAAAATGTCTATACTGCCCAAAGCAATCTATACTTTCAATGCCATTCTGATTAAAATTCCACTTGCAATTTTCAAAGAGCTGGAGCAAACAATCCTAAAATTTGTATGGAATCAGAAGAAACCCCGAACTGCTAAGGAAATATTGAAACAGAAAAACTGAACTGGGATGACATGTTGCCTGATTCAATCTTCACTACAAAGCTGTGATCACCAAGACAGCATGGTACTGGCACAAAAACAGACACATAGACCAGGGGAACCGATTAGAGCGCCCATATATGGACCCTCAACTCTACAGTCAAATAATCTTAGATAAAGCAGGAAAAAATATCCAGAGAAAGAAAGACAGTCTCTTTAATAAATGGTGCTGGGAAAAATGGACAGCTATATGTAGAAGAATGAAACTCGACCATTCCCTTAAACCATACACAAAGATAAACTCAAAATGGATAAAAGACCTCAACGTGAGACAGGAATCCATCAGAATCCTAGAGGAGAACATAGGCAGTAACCTCTTCAACATCAGCCAGAGCTACTTCTTTCACAATATGTCTCCAAAAGCAAAGGAAATGAAAGCGAAAATAAACTTTTGGGACTTCATCAAAATCAAAAGCTTCTGCACAGCAATGGAAATGGTCAGTAAAACAAGGAGGCAACCCAGGAATGGGAGAACATATATGCAATTACAGTACAGACAAAAGGCTGATATCCAGGATCTATAAAGAACTCCTCAAACTCAACAGACAGAAAACAGATAATCATGTGAAAAAATGGGCAGAAGATATAAACAGACACTTCTCCAATGAAGACATACAAATGGCTATCAGACACATGAAAAAATGTTCATCATCACTAGCCATCAGGGAGATTCAAATTAAAACCACATTGAGATACCACCTTACACCAGTTAGAATGGCCAAAATTAGCAAGACAGGAAAAAACATGTGCTGGAGGGGATGTGGAGAAAGGGGAACCCTCTTCCACTGTTGGTGGGAATGCAAGTTGGTGCATCCACTTTGGAGAACAGTGTGGAGATTCCTCAAGTAATTAAAAATAGAGCTTCCCTATGACCCTGCCACTGCACTACTGGGTATTTACCACAGAGATACATATGTAGTGAAAAGAAGGTTCACCTGTACCCCAATGTTTATAGCAGCAATGGCCACAGTTCCCAAACTGTGGAATGAATCAAGATGCCCTACAAGGGATGAATGGATAAGGAAGATGTGGTCCATATACACTATGGAGTATTATGCCTCCATCAGAAAAGATGAATACCCAACTTTTGGAGCAACATGGACGGGGCTGGAAGAGATTATGCTGAGTGAAATAAGTCAAGCAGAGAGAGTCAATTATCATATGGTTTCACTTATTTGTGGAGCATAACAAATAGCATGGAGGACAAGGGGAGATGGAGCGGAGAAGGGAGTAGAGGAAAATTTGAAGTGGAGGTGAACCATGAGAGACTATGGACTCTGAAAAACAATCTGAGGGTTTTGAAGGGTCAGGGGGTGGGAGGTTGGGGGAACCAGGTGGTGGGTATTAGAGAGGGCACGGATTGCATGGAGCTCTTGGTGTGGTGCAAAAACAATGAATACTCTTATGCTGAAAAGAAATTTAAAAGAAGTATTATTTAGGATCTATTATAATAAGTAAACATTATTTCTTTCATTTATATTAACTATTTTATCTCAATTGTCTCCCCAGTGTGAGAAAAATTTATTTGGAAGAAAATAGGACTGCTTTTTATTTTGATTCCTAATAAACTCATACTACAATAGATACATATTTATGTTTACTTATATCCAAAATATGCATATAATATTTGTTTTGAATGATTTGGGGTTACAGTAAATTGAATGCTGATTTTTTTTTTACTAATTGTGTGACTTCAGGCAAATTATTTAACATCTTAACATCAGTGTATTCATCTATGAAATGAGATATTTAAGGAACTTATTTATAGGATTGTTTCAAGATTTAAATGAAATAATCCATGAAAAACATCAAGTAGAGCTTGGCACACAGTTATGTTAATAAGTGTTAACCATTCTATCATTGTTATCATTGCCATCATTACTTTTCTAAACATAAAAATATTATCAGGAAACAAACTGAGGGTTGCTGGAAGGGAGGGAAGTGGGAGGGATGGGGCACTGGGTGATGGACTTGGAGAGGGTATGTGCTATGGTGAATGCTAATGTATTATGTAAGGCTGTTGAGTCACAGACCTGTACCCCTGAAATAAATAATATATTATATGTCAAAAAATAAAAAAAAAAAACGATGATTCTGGAACACTGAAAAGAAATAAAAAAAAATAATTAGTCACACACACAAAAATAAAAAGAAAATAAGAAAAAAGCAGCAGGTACTGGAATACATGGGTGGTGTCAGACAGTGAGGGCCAGGGGAACAACACATCGTAAACATGCATCCTCATGCCTGGGCCTGTTCCCTGCAGAGGAATGGGAGGTGTAAGGGAAGACCAGCTTACACTTGTCCATGCTTCATGAGTTCTCAGATGTACTGCTGTGACCCAGCCTGGCCCAGGAGCTCAGGACGACCACACTTGGGCAGGATGTGGGATGCAAGGTGTTTGGACACCTGCCAGTGAGGTGTGGGCACAGACAAGTAAGGAAATGCCAACCCATATGTCACCACACAGAGAGTTATGACTATTTTAGTTAATGTCCACAACTGGTCAGGAATCAAAATGATAAATACAAAAAGTTGAGTGTCATCACTCTAGATCCCAATGGTTATGAACTTTGGGACATAATTTCTCTCTTTCTACCTAAATTAGAGAAAACGTTAAAATTATTCTGGAACTTTAAAACGATTCACTAAATATATGAGCATAAATTTTCTCTGTTAGTAGTTAAAAACACCTGCCTTTAATTGTTTATTTTAGAAAAAAAAACACACCACATAATATGTAGAATCTTAAATATTTGAAATGCAATGGTGACAAGCATATCCACCACATGATTTCACACTGAAGCATCTCCAACAGAGTTTCATTTCTTCCACCACACCTGACATGTGGACCAGCCCTGCCATGATCAGGGCGTCAGGACTGGACCTTAGTCTTGCCCCTCATAGGATGTCATCTGCACCTTTCCAAGAGCTCTCTGGTGTTACTTGTTTAATTGAGTAGAGTTGAGATACATAGAGTATGTTAATGTTTACCAGTTGTGTTGTTCTTTTCTTCTCTCACATAGAAAGCACATAAACAGAAGGCAATTATGCAAAAGTTAAAATAAAGCAAATGGAGTATTATGCCTCCATCAGAAAGGATGAATACCCAACTTTTGTAGCAACATGGATAGGACTGGAAGAGATTATGCTGAGTGAAAGAAGTCAAGCAGAGATAGTCAATTATCATATGGTTTTGCTTATTTGTGGAGCATAAGGAATAACACGGAGGACATAGGTAATTGGAGAGAAGGGAGTTGGAGGGAATTGGAGGGAGAGAAAAACCACGACAGGCTGTGTACTCTGAGAAACAAACTGAGGGTTTTGCAAGGGAGGGGGGGGGGAGGTTAGGTGAGTCTGCTGGTGGGTATTATGGAGGGCACGTATTGCATGGATCACTGGGTGTGGTGCATAAACAATGAATCTTGGAACACTGAAAAGAATTAAAATTAAAACATTGAAAAAAATAAATATATATATATATATATAATATATATAGAGTAGAAAATAAAAAAGAGGGCAAGTAAAGAGTGGCTGTAATTTTCATTTTGGGAAAATAGAGTGCTTCTGTTGTTCCTGGGTGAATTTTGATCTGTATGTTTGAGGACACTAAATCTCCAAATCACTAGAAAATTAAAAGATGGATATATAAGAAGGTAAAACTGCGTAGAGTTAACAACTTGCTAAAATAAAGCACATACCTGTAAAAAATATAGGTTTGTAAAAATACAAGTTAAAAATGGCCTATGAAAAACTGAGCTGGTATAATAGACATCTTGTCAAACACAGCCAATTTTTGTAGAATCCACATATATATCCTTACATCTCAGGTTGATTTCATGGATGTTCAAAATAGTTTTATAGATACGCAGCTAAATTCAAGGGACCTGCTTCAACTGGGTCCCCTACACCTCCGCCATCTTGCCTCGATCTCCCTGTTCCTGACTGATTTTTGGTATATGTTAGAAGACACTATATTTGAAAATGTTAAGGAAATCGGAACTTATTTTATATATAAATTGAATAGAGGGAAAAATGGGATTATGTGGGGCATAAATCTATAAAATGAATATTTGAAATTTAGAAACTGAAGTTATGAAATAAGACTGTTTGAAATGGGAACAGGGTAAAAAAGAAAAAGCAAGAAACAGAAAAAAGAAAAAAGAAATGTAAACTTTTATCCTGAGTATAAGCAAGTCATGAGGGAACACTTGGAGCTCCCTATGTAATTTTCCCTGGTGCTGGAGTTTCACGTTCCTGTGGGAAATAACCGTATCCTTCACCTGCTTTTCCAGTCTGTCTTCTGGGGGAGGGGCCTGCTGCTTGGCTTCTCAGGCATCTTTGCGCTGGTGGAGTTGCCCCACCCTTGTCAGGGGCATTGGGTGAATGGGAGCCGACCCTGTGTCTGGTTCTTTTCTCCTGGTGGATTTCTGCTTCTCAAAGGGTCAGAGCAAACATGGCAAACATGTGGGAATCTCCAGCCCAGAGCCACAATGTGGTGGACCGGACCCCCACCTTCACCTCAGGTCAATCCATCTCCACTTCTATGTGTACTCAAATCCCCAGATGTGCATTATTGATGCCCGCTGCAATTCTCTGGGGAAAGTTCCAGGGACCCATGAGTGTCTCCATGCTTTCTGACTTTGCAACTGTTAGCGTGTGTGGACTCGTGAGTGCACCCTCTTCTGCACCTCCAGGTCATGCTGAGTGCTGACCCAGTGTCCTGTCAGATGTCACATCACTCTGGTGAGCTGTTGCCCAGTTGTGAAAGTAGCCATTTTATGCACCAAGCCATGGGCTCACACATGCACCCTCTTGCGTGGCTCCCAGTTCACGGCCAGGTGCCACTCTAGTGTCCTTTCATGGGCCACACCGCCCTGAGAGCTGTTGCCCTGTTTTGGTCATAAATCATTTTATATCTCCCCTGGGATGTTAGTTTGAACACAAATTTTGAGTATAATTTCAGGATTTGGATTGGGAAATGTTTCTCCTAGAATTCTAGCCTTAATTATTTATTTTCTCACAACATTATCTCCTTAAATTCCTTCTTAAAATTATGTTCAGTTAGTCACCATATAGTACATCACTAGTTTTTAATGTAGTGTTCAACAATTCATTATCTGCGTGCAACACCCAGTGCTCACCCATCATGTGTCCTCACTGCCCATCACCGAGTTTCCCCATTCCGCCCCTCCTACCCTTCCAAAACCCTATTTGTTCCACAGAGAAACATATTGATTTCTGATATTATTTATTTTGGGTTTTCTCTTTTCCTTTTGATAAACCTAAGCAGAAGTTTCTCAATTTTTTTTTCCAAAAAGCCAGACCTTGATTTTTTGTTCTGCTCTGTGTTTGTTTGTTTGTTATTTTTTTGTTTTTATATCATTTATTACTGCTCTAATCTTTACTATTTCCTTCCTTCTCCTTTATTTAGGCTTTAGTCATCAACCTTCTCCAGCTCCTTCAGGTGTAACGTTAGAGTGTTTCTTACAGATTTTTCTTGCTTCTTGAGGTCTTCCTGTATGCTGTGTATTTTTGTCTTAGGACCACCTTTGATGTAGAGAAAGTAGCACAAAGTGAAAAAGGTTTCATACTC
>NW_022632425.1:0-11583 GCF_010015895.1 Lontra canadensis | reverse complement strand
TGGCTTACACTATAAATCCTGGATAAACATTCATGTTTATCACTGATATTCCTCCAGACTCATTTACCTGCAGTAGCTGCAAGATTTCTTTCTTACTTTGTTAGTTTTAGTTTTTAACAGATTTTCCAGTTGGTGTTCATTTCTGAATGCCAGAGAAGATGCCAGGTTAATGTTCCTATTGCTACAACCCAGGCTCTGTTCAGAAAGAGGTGAGAACTAGTGTGTTATGTTGTGTTTGTGCAGATAGAGGGGGGTTCCTTCTGTCCTCAGGGATGGCTCACTGTCCATGTTTTTACCTAAAACCTATATCTGGTGTTTTGCTAAATTTGGTAGCAGAGGAGGTATTTTCTCCCATACCACTCAACAGATTTCTTTTGATTTCTCAATCTCTCATTCTCTGGATTAGGTAGTAGTTGGAGGCTTCCCACAAACTCAGAAAATGGACATATGCCTCATGTTTATGTTTTCATACACAGGTCACTGAGACAATGAATACTGATGGGGATAAATACTATCCACCATTTGTCTGTCCCTGGAACTGATGTCTGTAGGATGTACGAATTAGGCAGTGCTCTTGAAAGGCTCATATGGTTGAGATAGTTTACATAATATTCTTTCTTCTCATGAATTGCATTCCTCGCCCTTTCTGAAATGATTCAAAATGCAGATGCTTCAGAATATTTTATGTAAGGGGGGCCAGAAATCATGGGAATTTTAATCCTAATTCCCAAAAAGGAGGTATGGGATATTGGATATTTATAAGGTTTTGTGCTTCTAAAAGAATTTACTAACAAAATTAACTAACAATTAACTAACTTACTAACAATTTGACTAAAAAAGGTATATACTGACAAATGAATAAAAAGCCCTGGAACATATCCTATTGACTGAGTGATTGGTTAACAGATGAATCAGGGTAGTATACTGACTGAAAGTACAAACTGAAACTAAAAAGCTTGGTTCAAAGTCCAGCCCTGTCTCTTCTTAGGCTTGTCACCTTAGGCAATTTACTTAACCTCTTTGGACCAAATTCCCTCATCTGTGAAATGGGAATCATAATTGTACCTACCTCATAGGGTTTTGGGAAGTTTAAATGAATCAAAACATTTAAAGTGATTAGAGGAGTACCTGCCACAAAACGAGAACTTGAAAATGTCAGCAATGGGAAAAGCACCAGGAGGCATATATAAGAATTTCCATAGAAGCATTATTGTTGGAACACAACCCGAATTCGCCAATGTGACTGGGGTCCTGTCGGATCCTGTGAGAAGACTCCAGGAGATGGAGGGCAAGAGTCTTCCTGGGCCAACGCCCAGAATAAAAATGGGAGGATCTCTGGAGTGCTTTCATGTCCTCCTTTAGATGGATCTGCTAAGTGTGGAGAATCCTTAACTTGCTCTTGTCGTTTCAAGCTAAGAGATCATCATTGTTGTTCACTTGTCACACTTGATTGCCTACACTAGCCCATGACCCGCACGTAGTGCACATCTCACACGCAGTTCACGTCCTGCACATAAATCTATATCCTGTTTGTAACCGGATCTTGTGTAAAGTACCAAAGTGATTGTAAGAAATAAAGTCGTCTACTGATCATCAGTCGGTAGCCCCCACCCCACTGTTTTGGCTCCAATCATGAGGATCCCCACCTCATGAAGGTGACAATTATTCATTGAAAAAAAGAGACCTAGAAAAAGCACCAATATTTATCGGCAGGAAAAAGCTATGAAAATGAATCAAATATACACCTATACATGAAACATGAATGAGTCTCACAAACATGTTAAGCAAAAAGAGTGATTCCCTGAAGAATACAGAGGATAATTCCATTTACATAAAGGCCCAAGACTTACAAAATTGAACACTATTCATATATATGTGGCAAAAACTCTAACAATTTGATAAACAAGGAAGGGGCATCTGGCTGATGTAGTTGGTAGAGCATGGGATTCTTGATCTCGGGATTGCAAGTTTAAGCCCCAGGTTGAGCAAAGAACTTACTTTTTAAAAAAGGAGGAGGAGGAGGAGGAGATGGAAGAGAGGGAGGAGGAAGAGGAGGAGGAGGAGAAGGAAGAAGAGGGGTTCTCAGCAAAGCCAAGGTTTTCAGCACATGCCCTTCACTGTGTAAACCCAGGTTAAAAAAATTTGTCAGTGGTTCTTTCCAGTTTTGGATTTTGGACATAATCAAAATATTGGAAATTAAGAAGCTTTGTAAACAGAAAGAAACACTTACTGACTGTACGTGTACCTGTTTCTGACTTCCAATGGATAATGTCTAATAGCTCTCAGATTCCAAATGCCTTGACCGAAGGTATGAAGCTGACACTGATTATGGAACCCATGAGAATGACACAGAATTCGGGGACTCTGGGGCTCAGTTATCATTTTGTTTTTACTAAACATACATACATCAGGGCTTGTATAATACATTAGACAGGTATTTGTTACTTCAGAGAATGGAATTAAAACACCTATCCGGGGTTTGCTAGAAGGCAGAGCTCAGCTCAGTGCTTTCTGTAATTAATGAGCAGCTCTTAATGCTTGACCGTATGAAGTACTTAGTTTACTTTTAAAAAGAGGAGGAGGAGAAGGAGAAGGAGTAGGAGGAGGAAGAGGAGGAGAAGAAGGAGGAGAAGGAGAAGGAAGAAGAAAAGGAGGAGGAGAAGGAGTAGAAAGGGAAGGGAAGGGAAAGAAAAAAAGAAAAAGGAAAGGAAAAGAAAGGAAAGGGAAAAGAAAGAAAAAGACAAAGAAATTATTAATATGAAAGTTCAGGATGTGGTTCCCCTGAGAATGGGAGGCTATGGGAACACAGGGGGCTCACCGGGGCTTTGGTTCAACATGCTCTTTAAACGTGGGAGAAACTGGGTATTGCCTTTTGATTATACTTTTTTAAAAGGAGTATATATATTATTCAAAGACGAATACCTGAGACCTGGCAGGAAGTGAGGAGGACATGTGATTCACACAAGCTTTAGAAATGCTAGCACCTTCTACTACTCATAAGGAAATCATGAATTAACAAGTAATAGGATCTCAGGCAGGCAGGCAGTCCCAATAACAAAAATTACATCACGTAGACAAATCCCTTCCTTATGTAGCAGCTAATAGTTGATCTCTGCTAACTGACTTCAGCATGCAAGGAAGAACATTAGGATTTCTAAACACTCTGCCTTTACCCTTGAGCTAACTGTTCCTTTCTGTAATAAGCTTACCTTGGTTACAAATGCTTAGTGATCATTAGCAAATAGAATGTGTTTGCTTTCCCTAAGTCCCCATATTTCCTGCCAGCTTGCTGCCACCTGCTTCCAAAATGAAAGATTAATGAAATTACAGATTTAAACAACACTTTCAAGTGGAAACACCTTTAATTCAGGCATAATGATGAACCTTAAACATTTAACTTTACTCCCCAAAAAAGTACAAACAGAAGTACAATAAAGACATTTGTCAATCTTTCTTCCTAGCAACCTACCTCATTTGAACCCTCAAAATCTGGAATGTTTGTTCATTCTGAGCATTGTGTTTTAACAAAGGCTTTAAAAACAGAAAACACCTCAAAGAGAGTCTAGTAGGCAGGACATAAGGGGAAGTCTGGGGGGAAATCCAGGCTTCTGTGAAGCCCAGAGCGCTGCCATATGCAGAGGACTTCCTATGAATGAGGACATTAGACAGGTATTTGTTGCTTCAGAGAATGGAATTAAAACACCAACAGGGGTTTGCTAGAAGGCAGAGCTCAGCTCAGTGCTTTCTATAATTAATGGGCAGCTCTTAATGCTTGACCGTATGAAGCACTTAGCTCCCTATTTCAGGGAGGGTTCAAACATAAGCTGGTTTCTGCTGAGACTTCTACAGAGGGGATCCCTCCGTGGACACTGAGAGATTGGGATAGATGGTCCCTAAGGTCTCTTCCACCCCCAAATGTTTACTACAGAAAAACAATATTTAGAATCAGCTTTATTTGCACCCCCCCTCTTTTTCCTCCTTTTTCTGCCAGGTAGTTCACTAGCTAGTAACTCTGTTTTTCAAAAATCGCATACACCTACCCTTTCTGTGTAGCTAAGGGGAGCCAAACATTTGCTTCAATGGGATACAAAGAGGTTAGAAATTTTCAGGTAGACAGACAGTTCTGAGTCCTCACCCCTCCCCCAAATTAGATTGAGCCTAGAAATGGCAACTTTTTTGTTTTTTGTATTTACCATTTTAACTGCTATCCTGCTTAGCAAGTATCTTTTGTTACTTTTTTCCTTAAGTTTTTGGGTTGTCAGAAGAGAGAATATTGCACACAAATGAGGCTCAGAAGACAACTTGATTCTGTAAATCTCTTTCTGACTTCTGGACCAGGACCAGACATTACTACGACAAATACATATATCTATGAAATACAAATAAGCGATAGAGAAAGAGCAATTCACATTTTGGAAACATTGTCTAGAGCACCTGGGTGACTCAATGGGTTAAGCATCTGTCTTCAGCTCAGATCATGATCCTGGGATCAAGTCCAGTCATTGGGCTCCCTGCAGGGACCCTGCTTCTCCCTCTCCCTCTGGGCCCTATTAGTGCTCACTCTCTTTCTCTCTCAAATAAGTAAATAAAATTAAAAAAAAAAAACATTGTCTATATCACTCTTCAATCTGAATAAATATTATCTGTTCTCCTCTCAGTTATTCAAAAAACCCCAAGGCCATTAAACATTGGAATGGAGCTTATGTTCTGGAAGTATCAGCGTGAGCTGTGAAGTATAACTTAGCCTGTATCTCATTTCTTACCGCAACTCAAAATCTCAGATATGCCTCAGTCTAAAATTATACTACAGTTGATCCTTGAACAACACAGGCTTGAACTGTATGGGTCCACTTATATGCACATTTTTTCAATACACATAGTACAGTCATATAAAAGCATTTGCCTTATGAAATTAATAACATTTTCTTTCCTCTAGCTTACTTTATTGTAAGAATACAGTATATATAATAGACAAAATATAGTACAGTATACAATACATATAATGGACAAAATATGTGTTCAACTATTTATGTTATTGGCAAGCCCTCTGGTCAGCAGTAGGCCATTAGCAGTTAAATGTTGAGGGAGTCAAAAATTATATTTGGGGAAGAGGAGTCAAGATGGCGGAGGAGTAGCAGGCTGAGACGATATCAGGTAGCAGGAAATCAGCTAGATAGCTTATCAAACCATTCCGAACACCTACAAATCCAACAGGAGATTGAAGAGAAGAGTAGCAATTCTAGAAACAGAAAATCGACCACTTCCTGAAAGGTAAGACCAGCGAAGAAGTGAATCCAAAGCCATGGGAAGATAGACCACGGGGAGAGGGGCCGGCTCCTGGCAAGCAGCAGAGCAACGAAGCACTAAATCGGAACTTTTAAAAGTCTGCTCCACTGAGGGACATCGCTACAGGGGCTAAGCCAGGGTGACAGTGTGGCCTCAGGTCCCGCAGGGTCACAGAAGGATGGGGGTGTCTGAGTGTCGCAGAGCTCACAGGTATTAGAGCAGGGAAACCGGCTACAGA
Organism: Lontra canadensis; assembly: GCF_010015895.1. Taxonomy (NCBI): domain Eukaryota; kingdom Metazoa; phylum Chordata; class Mammalia; order Carnivora; family Mustelidae; genus Lontra; species Lontra canadensis. Next base: position 6,059 of record NW_022632425.1, on the reverse strand, counting down.
GACAGAGCTGAGGAGTGAGCTCTCAACTTGGGGTTACCTTAAATTGGGATCTGTGACACAATTAGGCCACTGCTCCTTGAGAAGGGACCCCACAAGATCTGGGGAGACACCCCTGGAAGGGCGCAGGGATATGCGGGGTTCGGAGATTCCAGGCGGGGCTGTGTCCCAGAGACAGAGATGCTTGGTCATGGGCTGGGTGAGCCCAGAGCGTGGCTGGAAACCAGGGAGACGGGAGTCATTGAGCACTTGTCTCCCAGGGCGCACTGAGGAGTGGGGCCCTGAGCTCTTAGCTCCTCTGCGCCAGAGATTGGGAGGCTGCCATTTTCATTCCCTACCTCCAGAACTCTACTGAGAACATTCAGGGAACAAAAGCTCCCAAAAGCAAAACCGAGCGAATTCTTAGCCCAGCCCCTGGTAAGGGCGGCGAAATTCCGCCTCGGGCAAAGACACTTGAGAATCACTACAACAGGCCCCTCCCCCAGAAGATCAGCAAGAAATCCAGCCAGGACAAAGTTCACTTACCAAGGAGAACAGCAGAATTCCAGAGGAGGAAAAAAACAAAGCATGGAATTCAAGGCTTTCCACCCATGATTCCTTAGTCTTGTGAAGTTAATTATTTTTTTTAATTTTTTGTCTTTCTTATGCTAAAATTTTTTCACTTTTGTTCTTTCCTCTTTTAACGTTTCTTAACTAGTTTATCTTAACAATACCTTTCATCAAAAAAAAATCTTTTTTGAACTTTCATTATTATAGTCATATTTTATCCTTCATTGTATCTAACTTTATTTTTTTGTATTCACATAGGGTTTTTTCTTCTTAAAAAAATTTGGGATACAACTTCTACTAATACATCAAAATATACCCTAAATCTAGCACAGGGCTTTGTTCTAGTCTCCAGCCTAACCAAATTCTCTCAACTTTCTTCTTGTTTATTCTCCTAACCAACTTACCTTATCAACTCTTTTTTAGAATTTTTTTTTAATTTTCATCTTTATAGTCATATTCCATCCCTACATCATGTTTACCCTTATATATGTTTTTCATTCTTTAAAATTTTGGGAGGTATTTTCTTCTAAGAAATCAAAATACTCCCAAAATTAAGTGAGTGACCCTGTTCTATTTACCAGTCTAATATATATATTTTCTTTTTTATATTTTTTTCTTTTTTTTAATTTAAAAATTTTTTTTTTCTGAACTTCTTTTTACCCCCTTTCTTTTGCCCATGATTTGGGATCTCTTCTGATTTGGTGAAAGCACATTTTCCTGGGGTCTTTGCCACCCTTTTAGTATTTTATTCTCTCATTCATATATTATATCTGGGTAAAATTACAAGGCAGAAAAACTCACCACAAAAAAAAGAACAAGAGGCAATACCAAAGGCTAGGGACCTAATCAATACAGACATTGATAATATGTCAGATATAGAGTTCAGAATGATGATTCTCAAGGTGCTAGCTGGGCTCGAAAAAGGCATGGAAGATACTAGAGAAAGCCTGTCTGGAGAAATAAAAGCCCTTTCTGGAGAAATAAAAGAACTAAAATCTAACCAAGTTGAAATTTAAAAAGCTATTAATGAGGTACAATAAAAAACGGAGGCTCTTACTGCTAAGATAAATGAGGCAGAAGAGAGAATTAGTGATATAGAAGACCAAATGACAGAGAAAAAAGAAGCTGAGCAAAAGAGGGACAAACAGCTACTGGACCACAAGGGGAGAATTCGAGAGATAAGTGATACCATAAGACGAAACAACATTAGAATAATTGAGATTCAGAAGAAGAAGAAAGAGAGAGGGGAGCAGAAGGTATATTGCAGTGAATTATTGTAGAGAATTTCCCTATTATGGCAAAGGGAACAAGCATCAAAATCGAGGAGGCGCAGAGAACCGCCCTCAAAATCAGTAAGAATAGGTCCACACCCCGTCATCTAATAGTCAAATTTACAAGTCTTAGCGACAAAGAGAAAATCCTGAAAGCAGCCCGGGACAAGAAGTCTGTGCCATACAATGGTAAAAATATTAGATTGGCAGCAGACTTATCCACAGAGACCTGGCAGGCCAGAAAGAGCTGGCATGATATATTCAGAGCACTAAACAAGAAAAACATGCAGCCAAAAATACTATATCCAGCTAGGCTATCATTGAGAACAGAAGGAGAGATAAAAAGCTTCCAGGACAAACAAAAACTAAAAGAATTTGTAAACACCAAACCAGCTCTACAGGAAATATTGAAAGGGGTCCTCTAAGCAAAGAAAGAGCCTAAAAGTAGTAGAACAGAAAGGAAGAAAGACAATATACAGTAATAGTCACCTTACATGCAATACAATGCCACTTAATTCATATCTCTAAATAGTTACCCTGAATATAAATGGGCTAAATGCCCCCAATCAAAAGACACTGGGTATCAGAATGGATTAAAAAAAAACAAAACCCATCAATATGCTGTCTACAAGAAACTCATTTTAGACCCAAAGTCACCTCCAGATTTAAAGTGAGGGGATGGAAAACAATTTACCATGCTAATGGACATCAAAAGAAAGCTGGGGTGGCAATCCTTATATCAGATCAACTAGATTTTAAGCCAAAGACTATAATAAGAGATGAGGAAGGACACCATATCATACTCAAAGGGTCTGTCCAACAAGAAGATCTAACAATTTTAAATATCTATGCCCCTAACGTGGGAGCAGCCAACTATATAAACCAATTAATCACAAAATCAAAAAAACATATTGACAATAATACAATCATAGTAGGGGACTTTAACACTCCCCTCACTGAAATGGACAGATCATCCAAGCAAAAGATCAACAAGGAAATAAAGGCCTTAAATGACACTGGACCAGATGGACATCACAGATATATTCAGAACATTTCATCCCAAAACAACAGAATACACATTCTTCTCTAGTGCACATGGAACATTCTCCAGAATAGATCACATCCTCGGTCCTAAATCAGGTCTCAACTGGTATCAAAAGATTGGGATCATTCCCTGGATATTTTCAGGCCACAATGCTCTGAAGCTAGAACTCAATTACAAGAGGAAATTTGGAAAGAACCCAAATACATGGAGGTTAAAGAGCATCCTTCTAAAGAATGAATGAGTCAACCAGGAAATTAAAGAAGAATTGAAAGAATTCATGGAAACAAATGATATTGAAAATACAATGGTTCAAAATCTGTGGGGCACAGCAAAGGCAGTCCTGAGAGGAAAATATATAGCGGTACAAGCCTTTCTCAAGAAACAAGAAAGGTCTCAAATACACAACCTAACCCTACACCTAAAGGAGCTGGAGAAAGAACAACAAAGAAAGCCTAAACCCAGCAGGAGAAGAGAAATAATAAAGATGAGAGCAAAAATCAATGAAATAGAAACAAACAAACATACAAACAAAAAACAATAGAAAAAAATCAATGAAACTAGGAGCTGGTTCTTTGAAAGAATTAATAAGATTGATAAACCCCTGGCTAGACTTCTCAAAAAGAAAAGAGAAAGGACCAAAAAAATAAAATCATGAATGAAAGAGGAGAGATCACAACCAACACCAAAGAAATACAAACAATTATAAAAACATGTTATGAGCAACTATACGCCAGCAAATTTGACAATCTGGAAGAAATGGATGCATTTCTAGAGACAAATAAACTACCACAATGGAAACAGGAAGAAATAGAAACCCTGAACAGACCCATTACCAGTAAGGAGATTGAAGCAGTCATCAAAAATCTCCCAACAAACAAGAGCCCAGGGCCAGACGGTTTCCCAGGGGAATTCTACCAAACATTTAAAGAAGAATTAATTCCTATTCTCCTGAAACTGTTCCAAAAAATAGAAATGGAAGGAAAACTTCCAAACTCATTTTATGAGGCCAGCATTACCTTGATCCCAAAACCAAACAAGGATCCCATCAAAAAAGAGAATTATAGACCAATATCCTTAATGAACACAGATGCGAAAACTCTCACCAAAATACTAGCCAATAGGATCCAACAGTACATTAAAAGGATTATTCATCACGACCAAGTGGGATTTATTCGAGGGCTGCAAGGTTGGTTTAATATCTGCAAATCAATGTGATACAATACATTAATAAAAGAAAGAACAAGAACCATATGATACTCTCAATAGATGCTGAAAATGCATTTGACAAAGTACAGCATTCTTTCCTGATCAAAACTCTTCAAAGTGTAAGGATAGAGGGTACATACCTCAATATCATCAAAGCCATCTATGAAAAACCCACCACAAATACCATTCTCAATGGAGAAAAACTGAAAGCTTTTCCAGTAAGGTCAGGAACACGGCAGGGATGTCCACTATCACCACTGCTATTCAACATAGTACTAGAAGTCCTAGCCTCAGCAATCAGACAACTAAAAGAAATTAAAGGCATCCAAATCAGCAAAGAAGAAGTCAAACTATCACTCTCTGCAGATGATATGATACTTTATGTAGAAAACCCAAAAGACTCCACTCCAAATCTGCTAGAACTTGTACAGGAATTCAGTAATGTGTCAGGATATAAAATCAATGTGCAGAAATCAGTTGCATTTCTATACACCAAGAACAAGAAAGAAGAAAGAGAAATTAAGGAGTCAATCCCATTTACAATTGCACCCAAAACCATAATATACCTAGTTTTAAACCTAACCAAAGAGGGAAAGAATCTATACTCAGAAAGCTATAAAGTACTCATGAAAGAAATTGAGGAAGACACAAAGAAATAGAAAAATGTTCCATGCTCATGGATTAGAAGAACAAATATTGTGAAAATGTCTATGCTACCTAAAACAATCTACACGTTTAATGCAATCCCTATCAAAATGCTATCCATTTTTTTCAAAGAAATGGAACAAGTAATCCTAAAATTTATATGGAACCAGAAAAGACCTCAAATAGCCAGAAGAATATTGAAAAAGAAAGCCAATGTTGGTGGCATCACAATTCCAGACTTCAAAAGCTCTATTACAAAGCTGTCATCATCAAGACAGTATGGTATTGACACAAAAACAGACACAAAGATCAATGGAACAGAATAGAGAGCCCAGAAATAGACCCTCAACTCTATGGTCAGCTAATCTTCGACAAAGCAGGAAAGAATATACAATGGAAAAAAAGACAGTCTCTTCAACAAATGGTGTTCGGAAAATTGGAAAGTCACATGCAGGAAAACGAAACTGGACCATTTCCTTACACCACACACGAAAATAAACTCACAATGGATGAAGGACCTCGATGTGAGAAAGGAATCCATCAAAATCTTTGAGGAGAATACAGGCAGCAACCTCTTCAACCTCAGTCACAGCAACTTCTTCCTAGGAACATCGCCAAAGGCAAGGGAAGCAAGGGCAAAAATGAACTATTGGGACTTCATCAAGATCAAAAGCTTTTGCACAGCAAAGGAAACAGTTAACAAAACCAAAAGACAGCTGACAGAATGGGAGAAGATATTTGCAAATGACATATCAGACAAAGGGCTAGTATCCAAAATCTATAAAGAACTTAGCAAACTCAACACCCAAAGAACAAATAATCCAATCAAGAAATGGGCAGAAGACATGAACAGACATTTCTGCAAAGAAGACATCCAGATGGCCAACAGACACATGAAAAAGTGCTCCATATCACTCGGCATCAGGGAAATACAAATCAAAACCGCAATGAGATACCACCTCACACCAGTCAGAATGGCTAAAATTAACAAGTCAGGAAACAACAGATGCTGGCGAGGATGTGGAAGAAGTGGAACCCTCCTACACTCTTGGTGGGAATGCAAACTGGTGCAACCACTCTGGAAAACAGCATGGAAGTCCCTCAAAAAGTTGAAAATAGAACTACCCTCTGACCCAGCAATTGCACTACTGGGTATTTACCCTAAAGATACAAATGTAGTGATCTGAAAGGGCACATGCACCCAAATGTTTATAGCAGCAATGTCCACAATAACCAAACTATGGAAAGAACATAGATGTCCATCAACAGATGAATGGATAAAGAAGAAGTGATTGATTGATATATATATATATATATATATATATATATATATATATATATATAAA
>NW_022632424.1:0-11588 GCF_010015895.1 Lontra canadensis | reverse complement strand
CCCGAGCTTAGTTAAGGCAGGGGTATTTATGGGTTCCTGTTACTAAAACAGGGTGGGGCTTCCTGTTACTAAAGCAGGGTGGGGGTCTCTGGAACCAAAGCAGGGTGGAGGTCCTTGTTACTAAAGCAGGGTGAGGGTCCTTAGAACTAAAGTAAAGTAGGGGAAAGGGGAAAGCCCTTGGGCACAGGGGTCTGAGATGGCTGCCGGAGCTAAGATGGCTGTACTTATGCTAAGGCTAAACCTGAGGTGGGATGGCCTTAATTTTTCTCAGTCTCCACATTTCCCCCTCTCAGAAGAACCTAAGGAAGAACCCAATCATGGGTCCAGGCTGGTCTCAGCAACAAGGTCCTGTGGTTGGTATTGCTGTCTGAGTACCATGAGCTGAACTGTACTGACTCTGTCTTTGACAAAAGTAAGCAACATTAGTGGGGTAAGTGAGAATGATGCAGTCATAGCTTTAGGAGGTTGTCCTTGTCGGGCTGACTTTTCCATTCTGGGACGAAGTCCTTGAGAATGGCATGTGGGTCAGCTGGCCAGACGTGGGTGTAGTGGACCCAGGGAGTAATCCCGTCGACCTTGAGAGCGGTGGGAGTGGTCAGGATCACGTTGTAGGGTCCCTTCCAGCATGGTTGAAGTGTCTGGTGTTGGTATCTCCGGACATACACCCAATCACCCGGCTGATATTGATGGGGGTCTGCAGGTGGTCCAGTCTTGTAAAGGGCCCTCAGCTTAGGCCACACCTGTTCATGGGTTCATTATAACGTTTGGAGGGAGAAAAGGAGTTCTTGATCATCAAACTCAGCAAGCACCTCAGGTTTTAAATTGGGAATAATAGGTGGAGGAATACCGAACATGATCTTGTAGAGGGTAAGTCCCATCTTATATGGGGAGTTTCGCACCCTATATAGGGCGAAGGGGAGGAGAGTCACCCAATCCCTGCCAGTCTCCAAGGCTAATTTAGTCAAGGTCTCTTTTAATGTTCTGTTCATCCTCTCTACCTGTCCTGAGCTTTGGGGCCTATATGCGCAATGTAATTTCCAGTCTGCCCCAAGTACTAGTGCCACTCCCTGTGTTACCTTAGAGATGGATCCTGGTCCGTTGCCTGACCCAGTCTTAACAGGAAAACCATACCTTGGTAAGATGTCTTCCAGCAGTTTCTTGGTCATGGTCTGCAGTTTCATGTTTGGTGGGAAATGCCTCTGTCCATCCTGAAAAAGTATCTACAAATACCAGTAAATACCTGTATCTGTATTTTCCAGGTTTTATGTCGGTGAAGTCCACTTCCCAGTAGGCTCCTGGATGGTCCCCCTGGAGCCGGGTGCCCGGGTTAGATCCATGGGCGGTGGCATTATTTAACTGGCATGCATGGCAGCTTGCCACAATCTGCTCTTTGATAGTGATCTTTGTGTGTTGCACCAAATCTTCCATTTTTTTTTTTTTTTGTTCCCATGTGTGTACTCCTGTGCATTTTGGATAGGAGTCGCCGTCCCAGTTCCTCTGGTAGGATTATGCTGCTATCTGCAGCTCTCCACCAGCCATGTAGGCATTGTGTCCTGGGCAGATGCCTAATCCATTATAAGTCTGCGTCAGCATAGTTGGGGTTGTCTGGCAAGCTTGGTGCTCCTGGATTGGGCAGTGTGGTCACTCAGACATGGTCCACTGAAAGAGCTATCTCTTTTGCCTTTAAGTCGGCCAGCCTGTTTCTCCTGGCCACTGGCGTGTCTGCTTTTTGATGTCCTAGGCAATGGATAATGGCCAGTGTCTTAGGCAGCCAGAGGGCCCTTAGGACCTTGAGGATTTCTGCCTTGTTTTTTTTTTAATAAACATATAATGTATTTTTATCCCCAGGGGTACAGGTCTGTGGATCGCCAGGTTTACACATTTCACAGCACTCATCATAGCACACACCCTCCCTAATGTCCATATCCCAACCACCCTCTCCCGTCCCCCCTCCCCCCAGCAACCCTCAATCTGTTTTTTGAGATTGAGTCTTTCATGGTTTGTCTCCCTCCCGATCCCACCTTCCTTCATTTTTTCTTTTCCTACCCCCCCAAACCCCCCACATTGCATCTCCATTTCCTCATATCAGGGAGATCATATGATAGTTGTCTTTCTCCAATTGACTTATTTCGCTAAGCATAATACCCTCTAGTTCCATCCATGTCATCACAAATGGCAAGATTTCATTTCTTTTGATGGCTGCATAGTATTCCATTGTATATATATACCACATCTTCTTTATCCATTCATCTGTTGATGGACATCTAGGTTCTTTCCATAGTTTGGCTATTGTGGACATTGCTGCTATAAACATTCGGGTGCACGTGCCCCTTTGGAGCACCATGTTTGTATCTTTAGGATATGTACCCAGTAGTGCAATCGCTGGGTCATAGAGTAGCTCTTTTTTCAGTTTTTTGAAGAACCTCCACACTGTTTTCCAGAGTGGTTGCACCAGCTTGCATTCCCACCAACAGTGTAGGATGGTTCCCCTCTCTCTGCATCCTTGCCAGCATCTGTCATTTCTTGACTTGTTAATTTTAGCCATTCTGACTGGTGTGAGGTGGTATCTCATTGTGGTTTTGATTTGTATTTCCCTGATGCCGAGTGATGTGGAGCATTTTTTCATGTGTCTATTGGCCATCTGGATGTCTTCTTTGCAGAAATGTCTGTTCATGTCCTCTGCCCATTTCTTGATTGGATTATTTGTTCTTTGGGTGTTGAGTTTGCTAAGCTCTTTATAGATTTTGGATACTAGCCCTTTATCTGATATGTCGTTTGCAAATATCTTCTCCCATTCTGTCAGTTGTCTTTTGGTTTTGTTAACTGTTTCCTTTGCTCTGCAAAAGCGTTTGATCTTGATGAAATCCCAATAGTTCATTTTGCCCTTGCTTCCCTTGCCTTTGGTGATGTTCCTAGGAAGACGTTGCTGCGGCTGAGGTCAAAGAGGTTGCTGCCTGTGTTCTCCTCAAGGATTTTGATGGATTCCTTTCTCACATTGAGGTCCTTCATCCATTTTTGAGTCTATTTTTGTGTGTGGTGTAAGGAAATGGTCCAATTTCATTTTTCTGCATGTGGCTGTCCAATTTTCCCAGCACCATTTGTTGAAGAGGCTTTTTTCCATTGGACATTCCTTCCTGCTTTGTTGAAGATTAGTTGACCATAGAGTTGAGGGTCTATTTCTGGGCTCTCTATTCTGTTCCATTGATCTATATGTCTGTTTTTGTGTCAGTACCATACTGTCTTGATGATGACAGCTTTGTAAGAGACCTTGAAGTCTGGAATTGTGATGCCACCAACTTTGGCTTTCTTTTTCAATATTCCTTTGGCTATTTGAAGTTTTTTCTGGTTCCATATAAATTTTAGGATTATTTGTTCTATTTCTTTGAAAAAAATGGATGGGATTTTTATAGGGATTGCATTAATGTGTAGATTGCTTTAGGTAGAATAGACATTTTCACAATATTTGTTCTTCCAATCCAGGAGCATAGAACATTTTTCCATTTCTTTGTGTCCTCCTCAATTTCTTTCATGAGTACTTTATAGTTTTCTGAGTATAGATTCTTTGCCTCTTTGGTTAGGTTTATTCCTAGGTATCTTATGGTTTTGGGTACAATTGTAAAAGGGATTGACTCCCTAATTTCTCTTTCTTCTGTCCTGTTGTTAGTGTAAAGAAATGCAACTGATTTCTGTGCATTGACTTTATATCCTGACACTCTACTGAATTCCTGTACAAGTTCTAGCAGTTTTGGAATGGAGCTTTTTGGGTTTTCCACATATAGTACCATATCATCTGCAAAGAGTGATAGTTTGACTTTGCCGATTTGGATGCCTTTAATTTCTTTTTGTTGTCTGATTGCTGAGGCTAGGACTTCTAGTGCTATATTGAATAGCAGTGGTGATAATGGACATCCCTGCCGTGTTCCGACCTTAGTGGAAAAGCTTTCAGTTTTTCTCCATTGAGAATGATATTTACAGTGGGTTTTTCATAGATGGCTTTGATAATATTGAGGTGTGTGCCCTCTATCCCTACACTTTGAAGAGTTTTAATCAGGAAGGGATGCTGCACTTTGTCAAATGCTTTTTTAGCATCTATTGAGAGGATCATATGGTTCTTGTTCTTTCTTTTATTAATGTATTGTATCACATTGATTGATTTGTGGATGTTGAACCAACCTTGCAGCCCTGGAATAAATCCCACTTGGTCGTAGTGAATAATCCTTTTAATGTACTGTTGGATCCTATTGGCCAGTATTTTGGTGAGAATTTTTGCATCTGTGTTCATCGAGGATATTGGTCTGTAATTCTCTTTTTTGATGGGATCCTTGTCTGGTTTTGGGATCAAGGTGACGCTGGCCTCATAAAATGAGTTTGGAAGTTTTCCTTCCGTTTCTATTTTTTGGAACAGTTTCAGGAGAATAGGAATTAGTTCTTCTTTAAATTTTTGGTAGAATTCCCCTGGGAAGCCGTCTGACCCTGCACTTTTGTTTGTTTGGAGATTTTTGATGACTGTTTCAATCTCCTTACTGGTTATGGGTCTGTTCAGGTTTTCTATTTTTTCCTGGTTCAGTTGTGGTAGTTTATATGTCTCTAGAAATGGATCCATTTCTTCCAGATTGTCGAATTTTTTGGCGTAGAGTTGCTCATAGTATGTTCTTATAATTGTTTGTATTTCTTTGGTGTTGGTTGTTATCTCTCCTCTTTCATTCATGATTTTATTTATTTGGGTCCTTTCTCTTTTCTTTTTGATAAGTCTGGCCACGGGTTTGTCAATCTTATTAATTCTTTCAAAGAACCAGCTCCTAGTTTCGTTGATTTGTTCTATTTTTTTTTTTTTTTGGTTTCTATTTCACTGATTTCTGCTCTGATCTTTATGATTTCTCTTCTCCTGCTGGGTTTAGGCTTTCTTTGTTGTTCTTTCTCCAGCTCCTTTAGGTGTAGGGTTAGGTTGTGTATTTGAGATCTTTCTTGTTTCTTGAGAAAGGCTTGTACTGCTATATATTTTCCTCTCATGACTGCCTTTGCTGTGTCCCACAGATTTTGAACTGTTGTGTTTTCATTATCATTTGTTTCCATGATTTTTTTCAATTCTTCTTTAATTTCCTGGTTGAACCATTCATTTTTTAGAAGGACGCTGTTTAGTCTCCATGTATTTGTATTCTTTCCAAATTTACTCTTGTGATTGAGTTCTAGCTTCAGAGCATTGTAGCCTAAAAATATGCAGGGAATGATCCCAATCTTCTGATACTGGTTGAGACCTGATTTATGACCCAGGATGTGATCTATTCTGGAGAATGTTCCATATGCACTAGAGAAGAATGTGTATTCTCTTATTTTGGGATGGGATGTTCCGAATATATCTGTGATGTCCATCTGGTCCAGTGTGGCATTTAAGGCCTTTATTTCCATGTTGACCTTTTGCTTAGATGATCTGTCCATTTCAGTGAGGGGAATGTTAAAGTCTCCTACTATTGTTGTATTATTTTTGATGTATTTCTTTGATTTTGTTATTAATTGGTTTATATAGTTGGCTGCTCTCATGTTAGGGGCATAGATATTTAAAATTGTTAGGTCTTCTTGTTGGACAGACCCTTAGAGTATGATATAGTGTCCTTCTTCATCTCTTATTATAGTCTTTGGCTTAAAATCTAATTGATCTGATATAAGGATTGCCACCCCAGCTTTCTTCTGATGTCCATTAGCATGGTACATTGTTTTCCACCCTCTCACTTTAAATCTGGAGGTGTCTTCGGGTCTAAAATGAGTTTCTTGTAGGCAGCATATTGATGGGTTTTGTTTTTTTATCCATTCTGATACCCTGTGTCTTTTGATTGGGGCATTTAGCCCATTAACATTCAGGGTAACTATTGAGAGATATGAATTTAGTGCCATTGTATTGCCTTGTAAGGTGGCTGTTACCGTATAATGTCTCTGTTTCTTTCTGATCTACTACTTTTAGGGTCTCTCTTTGCTTAGAGGACCCCTTTCAATATTTCCTGTAGAGATGGCTTGGTGTTTGCAAATTCTTTCAGTTTTTGTTTGTCCTGGAAGCTTTTTATCTCTCCTTCTATTTTCAATGATAGCCTAACTGGATATAGTATTCTTGGCTGCATGTTTTTCTCATTTAGTGCTCTGAATATATCATGCCAGCTCTTTCTGCCCTGCCAGGTCTCTGTGGATAAGTCTGCTGCCAATCTAATGTTTTTACCCTTGTATGTTACAGACTTCTTTTCCCGGGCTGCTTTCAGGATTTTCTCTTTGTCACTGACTTGTAAATTTTACTATCAGGTGACAGGGTGTGGACCTATTTTTATTGATTTTGAGGGACGTTCTTTGCATCTCCTGGATTTTGATGTTTGTTCCCTTTGCCATATTAAGGAAGTTCTCTACAATAATTCTCTCCAATATACCTTCTGCTCCCCTCTCTCTTCTTCTTCTGGAATCCCAATTATTCTAATGTTGTGTCGTCTTATGGTGTCACTTATCTTTTGAATTCTCTCCTCATGGTCCAGTATTTGTTTTTCTCTCTTTTGCTCAGCTTCTTTATTCTCTGTCATTTGGTCTTCTATGTCACTAATTCTTTCTTCTGCCTCATTTATCCTAGCAGTAAGAGCCTCCATTTTTGATTGCACCTCATTAATAGCTTTTTTTATTTCAACTTGGTTAGATTTTAGTTTTTTTATTTCTCCAGAAAGGGCTTTTATCTCTCCGGAGAGAGTTTCTCTAATATCTTCTATGCCTTTTTCGAGCCCAGCTAGAACCTGAGAATCATCATTCTGAACTCTAGATCTGTCATATTACCAATGTCCATATTGATTAGGTCCCCAGCCTTTGGTACTGCCTCTTGTTCTTTTTTTTTGTGGTGAGTTTTTCCGCCTTGTCATTTTGTTCAGATAAGATTTGCTTTCTCCTCCCCTGGAATTCCGCTGTTCTCCTTGGAGAGTGAAGTTGGTCTTAACTGGGTTTCTTGTTGATCTTCTGGGGGAGGGGCCTGTTGTAGTGATTCTGAAATGACTTTGCTGGAGGCGGAATTGCACTGCCCTTACCAGGGCTGGGCTAAATAATCCGCCAGTGTTTGCTTTTGGGAGCTTTTGTTCCCTGAGCACTTTCTGTAGGGTTCCTGAGGATGGGAATGAAAATGGTGGCCTCCCAGTCTCCGGCTCGGAGCAGCAGAGAGCTCGGGGTCTCACTCCTCAGTGTGCCCTCAGAAAAAGCGCCCAACTGCCCGTCTCCCTGGCCTCTGGTCGCGCTTGGAGAAAAGTGCTCAATCACTCGCACTTGGAGAAAAGCGCTTGGTTGCTTCTGCCTCCCTGGCCTCCAGCCGTGCGCTTGGAGAAAAGTGCTCAGTCACTCTGTCTCCCTGGCTTCTGGCCGCGCTCTGAGCTCACCCAGCCTGTGCCCAGTTCAAGGTAACCACAAGCTGAGAGCTCACTCCTCGGCTTTGTCGCTGTAGCCAGCTTCCCCACTCTAATACCTGCTAGCTCTATGACACTCAGATACCCTCTGGTCCTTCTGTGACCCTGCGGGACCTGGGGTTATGCTGACCCCGCGTGGGCTTTCCCCTGGTTTAGCCTCTGGAGCGATGTCCCTCAGTGGAGCAGACTTTTAAAAGTTCTGATTTTGTGCTCCGTTGCTCCGCTGCTTGCCGGGAGCCGGCCCCTACCCCCCGCAGTCTATCTTCCCGTCGCTTTGGATTCACTTCTCCGCAGGTCCTACCTTTCAGAAAGTGATCGATTTTCTGTTTCTAGAATTGTTGCTCTTCTTCTCTTCGATTTCCCATTGGATTTGTAGGTGTTTGCAATGGTTAGATAAACTATCTAGCTCATCTCCTACTACCTGATGTCATCTCAGCCTGCTACTTATCCACCATCTTGACTCCTCCCCCTGCCTTGTTTTTAATAGTCTTCCCTTCTGCTGTTAAGAGCCCTCTTTCTCTATAAATGGCTCTGTGGATGTGGGCTGTGGCAAAGGCATACCTGCTATCAGTATAGATGTTTATCCGCTTGCCTGCTCCCATTGTTAGCGCCTTCGTTAGCACAATCGGTTCTGCACGTTGGGCAGGTGTCCCAGCCGCCAACAGTTCCGCCCAGACAGTCTCTGTCTCTGTGGTCACAGCTGCCCCCACATACCTGATTCCTTCCCGGACAAAGCTACTGCCATCTGTATACCAGGTGTCATCTGTATTCAGCAGCGGTTGGTTCTGGAGATCAGCTCTGACTCCATACACCTGAGCCAGAATTTCTTGGCAGTCATGTGGGGAGGGGGGTCCCCATCAGGGTTAGGGAGCAGTGTCGCTGGGTTTAGGGCTGTTGGTGCCTGGAACAAAATTCTAGTAGGGTTCAAAAGCAAGCTCTGGTAATGGGTCATTGCTGCTCCATTGGTCTGGGGGTTGTTTGAGTACCCCTTCAATGGCATGTGGGGTAGTGACACATAGTTCCTGCCCCATAGTCAGATTATCTGCATCTTTAACCATGGTGGCCACTGCAGCAATAATTTTGAAACATGGAGGCCATCCAGTGGCCACGGCATCTAATTTCTTTGAGAGGTATGCCACTGGTCTCTTCCAGGGGCCCATGTATTGAATTAGGATTCCCTTTGCCACCCCTTCCTTTTCATCCACATAAAGATGGAAGGGCTTAGTCAGATCAGGCAGCTATCGTTTGGAGCAAGTCCTTGGTGCCTTGTAGGCATGTTTTCTGGTCCTCTACTGCCAACAGGATATCATCTACATATTGTAATAGAGTCAGATTAGGGTGTTTGGCACGGGACTCACCTAAGTCTTTGTGCAGTGCCTCGTCGAAGATGATGGGCAAATTCTTGAATCCTTGCGGTAGTCGAGTCCAGGTGAGTTGTCCATTGATGCCCTTCTCTGGGTCAGCCCATTCAAAAGCGAAGAGGTCTTGGCTCTTTGGGGCCAAGGGCAAGCTGAAAAAGGCATCCTTTAGGTCTAGCACTGTATACCAAGTCTTGTCTGGGGGCAAGGTGGAGAGGAGGGTGTAGGGGTTTGGGACTGTAGGGTGCATGTCAATCACTCATCGGTTAACTTCCCTCAAGTCCTGGACCAGTCTATAATCATGAGAGTGTGGCTTTCGTACTGGCAGCAGGGGAGTGTTCTATGCCGACTGACAAGGCCACAGTATGCCTGAGTCTAGCAGTCGCCGGATGTGTGGGGAGATCCCCATCCGTGCTGTGAGAGGCATGGGGTATTGGCGGACTCTGACTGGTTCTGCTCCTGGCTTTAGTTCAATCTATATTGCTGGCCAATGTTGAGCCAATCCCATTCCCCCAGTTTCTGCCCATGCTTGGGGAAACTCCTTCTCCTGAAGCCAGCTTCTTGAGATGTCTGTTTTTCATGTGGGTTATTCATGTTCATGGCCAGTAGGATCTTAGCCAGGTTCCGAGTCTGACGGTCACTTATCCTAGCCTGTTGCTCCTCCAGGGTCTCTCTGTTATTGTAGAATCTTTCTGCCACCACTATCAGATCCTGCAGGCTCTTCTCTCCTAGTCTTTCTACCCTCTGTAATATCCTTTTAATGTCCAGAGTGGCTTGGTTAACAAAAGCCATAACTATGGCAGCTTTGGTCTCTGGGGCCTCTGGATTCATAGGGGTGTACTGTCTGAATGCCTCTCTGATCCTTTCTAGGAATGCTGCCGGACTCTCATCTTTACCCTGTCTTACACCATACACCTTGGCCAGATTGGTAGGCTTGCGTGCTGCAGCCTCAAGACCTGCCATTAGAGTCTCGCGGTAGACCTGGAGCCTTTCCTTACCTTCTGCCGAGTTGTAGTCCCAAGCGGGGCAAGACAAGGGGAAAGCTGCATTTATGAAATTGGTGTTCTGAGTCGGCTGTCTGTTGTCACCCAGGACAGACTTCCGGGCTTCCATCTGGATTCTCTCTTTCCTCGGTGGTAAAGAAAACCTGCAAGAGCTGCTGACCGTCATCCCAGGTGGGCTGATGGGTGAAAAGAACAGTATCCAAAAGACCAATCGGATCTTTTGTGTTATCGGAGAACTTTGCATGTTGGGTTCTCCAGTTGTATAAATCACTAGTAGAGAATGGCCAATATAACATTGGCTATCCCCCTGTTTCATCGGGGGTGGGGGGCTCCTATGGTGCAGAGGGGAAGGACAGTGGAATCGGCTGGTCCCAGGTTTGAGTTTGAGGCCACTCGATGGGTCCGTCCACGCGTCCCTGCCACCGGCCCATGCATGAGGGCCCCTCCATCTGGGAGGGGGAGCAGCACTCCCTCGACAGCCCTGATGCCTCTGCTGGAGGGGCAGATGGGGTTGAGGAGACCTGGTAAGGTGGTGGAAAAATCAGGTCCTCCATGGGAGTGTCCTGGAAGACCAGGTAAAGTGGAATCTTTGGTTCGGACTCTGCTTTCTTGTTAGACTTAGGAGTTAGTTTCCGCAGGGCCAGGAACTTGGGTGTAGGTCCTGCTTCAGGAGGGAGAAAAGGTTTAAGACAGGAGGGAGGATTCTCTATCATGTCTTGCCAGACCAGTATATAAGGTATTTGGTCAGGGTGGCCGTGTGGTTTTTCTCTGAAGATGATGGCCTTAACCTGTAGGATAATAGGCAGTTGAAAGGTTCCCTCCCGGGGCCATTTTACATTAAAAGCTGGCCACTCAGACATGCAGAAGGTCCGAAACTTTCCCTTTTGTATGTCTGTGCTTAGATTATGAGCTCTCTCCCTGACGTCTGAGAAGTGGTTAATCATCAGGGACAGAGGGGTAGTCTGTGTCTGTCCCATCATGCCTTCTGTGCACAACAAGGCACATACACTTACAACAATTAAAAAGAATACACTCACACAGACAAATGATCTGGGGTAGCTGCGAAGACAAAACTGAAAGGAAGTTAAGGGAGAATCCGACCGCAACAGCAGCCGGCTCTCCTCACAGACGAGGATCTTGTCCTCCAGGTGGGGGTAAGGGACGCCTCTTCCAAAAATTCCCATAAACTTAACCAGCACAACAGGCAAAATTCCCATACATTTAACAAACAGCACAACTGACAACAAGAACAAGACGCCTGACCGCCTAGGGGGACTCGAACCCCCTGGCTGCCTTGGTGGACCACAAACCCCCTGGTGACTGCTTAAGGGGACTCTAACCCCCTGAAATGGTGGGGGACTCAAACCCCCTGGTGACCGCCTAGGGGTACTCTAACCTCCTGAAGCGGCGGGGGACTCAAACCCCCTGCGGGGGCAAGGGACGTCTCCCAAGACCCCCTGTCAACGGCCCGCCACGCGTCCGCTTGAGCCAATGTCGATCCAGATACAAGTTGGAATTCCTATGGGTAAAAATACCGATTGGAACTCTCAAAGTATGCATGCAAATAGATAAAAATGAGTGCACTCACCAGCCAGCTCAAGACCCTCTGGTTTGGGGTCCTGGGAGTCTCCCAGATCTTGGTGCGACCTGCAAATGTTGTACCTGAGTGTTTGCGTCCAAGAGATCACCAAGGAGCCAACACTGATGCAATCACATGAGGGTTTATTTGACAAGCTTAAGCTTGGGCCCAAGTATACTGGACACAGCGGAGTAGGGACTTGGACCCCGAGCTTAGTTAAGGCAGGGGTATTTAT
>NW_022632423.1:0-11588 GCF_010015895.1 Lontra canadensis | reverse complement strand
CCCGAGCTTAGTTAAGGCAGGGGTATTTATGGGTTCCTGTTACTAAAACAGGGTGGGGCTTCCTGTTACTAAAGCAGGGTGGGGGTCTCTGGAACCAAAGCAGGGTGGAGGTCCTTGTTACTAAAGCAGGGTGAGGGTCCTTAGAACTAAAGTAAAGTAGGGGAAAGGGGAAAGCCCTTGGGCACAGGGGTCTGAGATGGCTGCCGGAGCTAAGATGGCTGTACTTATGCTAAGGCTAAACCTGAGGTGGGATGGCCTTAATTTTTCTCAGTCTCCACATTTCCCCCTCTCAGAAGAACCTAAGGAAGAACCCAATCATGGGTCCAGGCTGGTCTCAGCAACAAGGTCCTGTGGTTGGTATTGCTGTCTGAGTACCATGAGCTGAACTGTACTGACTCTGTCTTTGACAAAAGTAAGCAACATTAGTGGGGTAAGTGAGAATGATGCAGTCATAGCTTTAGGAGGTTGTCCTTGTCGGGCTGACTTTTCCATTCTGGGACGAAGTCCTTGAGAATGGCATGTGGGTCAGCTGGCCAGACGTGGGTGTAGTGGACCCAGGGAGTAATCCCGTCGACCTTGAGAGCGGTGGGAGTGGTCAGGATCACGTTGTAGGGTCCCTTCCAGCATGGTTGAAGTGTCTGGTGTTGGTATCTCCGGACATACACCCAATCACCCGGCTGATATTGATGGGGGTCTGCAGGTGGTCCAGTCTTGTAAAGGGCCCTCAGCTTAGGCCACACCTGTTCATGGGTTCATTATAACGTTTGGAGGGAGAAAAGGAGTTCTTGATCATCAAACTCAGCAAGCACCTCAGGTTTTAAATTGGGAATAATAGGTGGAGGAATACCGAACATGATCTTGTAGAGGGTAAGTCCCATCTTATATGGGGAGTTTCGCACCCTATATAGGGCGAAGGGGAGGAGAGTCACCCAATCCCTGCCAGTCTCCAAGGCTAATTTAGTCAAGGTCTCTTTTAATGTTCTGTTCATCCTCTCTACCTGTCCTGAGCTTTGGGGCCTATATGCGCAATGTAATTTCCAGTCTGCCCCAAGTACTAGTGCCACTCCCTGTGTTACCTTAGAGATGGATCCTGGTCCGTTGCCTGACCCAGTCTTAACAGGAAAACCATACCTTGGTAAGATGTCTTCCAGCAGTTTCTTGGTCATGGTCTGCAGTTTCATGTTTGGTGGGAAATGCCTCTGTCCATCCTGAAAAAGTATCTACAAATACCAGTAAATACCTGTATCTGTATTTTCCAGGTTTTATGTCGGTGAAGTCCACTTCCCAGTAGGCTCCTGGATGGTCCCCCTGGAGCCGGGTGCCCGGGTTAGATCCATGGGCGGTGGCATTATTTAACTGGCATGCATGGCAGCTTGCCACAATCTGCTCTTTGATAGTGATCTTTGTGTGTTGCACCAAATCTTCCATTTTTTTTTTTTTTTGTTCCCATGTGTGTACTCCTGTGCATTTTGGATAGGAGTCGCCGTCCCAGTTCCTCTGGTAGGATTATGCTGCTATCTGCAGCTCTCCACCAGCCATGTAGGCATTGTGTCCTGGGCAGATGCCTAATCCATTATAAGTCTGCGTCAGCATAGTTGGGGTTGTCTGGCAAGCTTGGTGCTCCTGGATTGGGCAGTGTGGTCACTCAGACATGGTCCACTGAAAGAGCTATCTCTTTTGCCTTTAAGTCGGCCAGCCTGTTTCTCCTGGCCACTGGCGTGTCTGCTTTTTGATGTCCTAGGCAATGGATAATGGCCAGTGTCTTAGGCAGCCAGAGGGCCCTTAGGACCTTGAGGATTTCTGCCTTGTTTTTTTTTTAATAAACATATAATGTATTTTTATCCCCAGGGGTACAGGTCTGTGGATCGCCAGGTTTACACATTTCACAGCACTCATCATAGCACACACCCTCCCTAATGTCCATATCCCAACCACCCTCTCCCGTCCCCCCTCCCCCCAGCAACCCTCAATCTGTTTTTTGAGATTGAGTCTTTCATGGTTTGTCTCCCTCCCGATCCCACCTTCCTTCATTTTTTCTTTTCCTACCCCCCCAAACCCCCCACATTGCATCTCCATTTCCTCATATCAGGGAGATCATATGATAGTTGTCTTTCTCCAATTGACTTATTTCGCTAAGCATAATACCCTCTAGTTCCATCCATGTCATCACAAATGGCAAGATTTCATTTCTTTTGATGGCTGCATAGTATTCCATTGTATATATATACCACATCTTCTTTATCCATTCATCTGTTGATGGACATCTAGGTTCTTTCCATAGTTTGGCTATTGTGGACATTGCTGCTATAAACATTCGGGTGCACGTGCCCCTTTGGAGCACCATGTTTGTATCTTTAGGATATGTACCCAGTAGTGCAATCGCTGGGTCATAGAGTAGCTCTTTTTTCAGTTTTTTGAAGAACCTCCACACTGTTTTCCAGAGTGGTTGCACCAGCTTGCATTCCCACCAACAGTGTAGGATGGTTCCCCTCTCTCTGCATCCTTGCCAGCATCTGTCATTTCTTGACTTGTTAATTTTAGCCATTCTGACTGGTGTGAGGTGGTATCTCATTGTGGTTTTGATTTGTATTTCCCTGATGCCGAGTGATGTGGAGCATTTTTTCATGTGTCTATTGGCCATCTGGATGTCTTCTTTGCAGAAATGTCTGTTCATGTCCTCTGCCCATTTCTTGATTGGATTATTTGTTCTTTGGGTGTTGAGTTTGCTAAGCTCTTTATAGATTTTGGATACTAGCCCTTTATCTGATATGTCGTTTGCAAATATCTTCTCCCATTCTGTCAGTTGTCTTTTGGTTTTGTTAACTGTTTCCTTTGCTCTGCAAAAGCGTTTGATCTTGATGAAATCCCAATAGTTCATTTTGCCCTTGCTTCCCTTGCCTTTGGTGATGTTCCTAGGAAGACGTTGCTGCGGCTGAGGTCAAAGAGGTTGCTGCCTGTGTTCTCCTCAAGGATTTTGATGGATTCCTTTCTCACATTGAGGTCCTTCATCCATTTTTGAGTCTATTTTTGTGTGTGGTGTAAGGAAATGGTCCAATTTCATTTTTCTGCATGTGGCTGTCCAATTTTCCCAGCACCATTTGTTGAAGAGGCTTTTTTCCATTGGACATTCCTTCCTGCTTTGTTGAAGATTAGTTGACCATAGAGTTGAGGGTCTATTTCTGGGCTCTCTATTCTGTTCCATTGATCTATATGTCTGTTTTTGTGTCAGTACCATACTGTCTTGATGATGACAGCTTTGTAAGAGACCTTGAAGTCTGGAATTGTGATGCCACCAACTTTGGCTTTCTTTTTCAATATTCCTTTGGCTATTTGAAGTTTTTTCTGGTTCCATATAAATTTTAGGATTATTTGTTCTATTTCTTTGAAAAAAATGGATGGGATTTTTATAGGGATTGCATTAATGTGTAGATTGCTTTAGGTAGAATAGACATTTTCACAATATTTGTTCTTCCAATCCAGGAGCATAGAACATTTTTCCATTTCTTTGTGTCCTCCTCAATTTCTTTCATGAGTACTTTATAGTTTTCTGAGTATAGATTCTTTGCCTCTTTGGTTAGGTTTATTCCTAGGTATCTTATGGTTTTGGGTACAATTGTAAAAGGGATTGACTCCCTAATTTCTCTTTCTTCTGTCCTGTTGTTAGTGTAAAGAAATGCAACTGATTTCTGTGCATTGACTTTATATCCTGACACTCTACTGAATTCCTGTACAAGTTCTAGCAGTTTTGGAATGGAGCTTTTTGGGTTTTCCACATATAGTACCATATCATCTGCAAAGAGTGATAGTTTGACTTTGCCGATTTGGATGCCTTTAATTTCTTTTTGTTGTCTGATTGCTGAGGCTAGGACTTCTAGTGCTATATTGAATAGCAGTGGTGATAATGGACATCCCTGCCGTGTTCCGACCTTAGTGGAAAAGCTTTCAGTTTTTCTCCATTGAGAATGATATTTACAGTGGGTTTTTCATAGATGGCTTTGATAATATTGAGGTGTGTGCCCTCTATCCCTACACTTTGAAGAGTTTTAATCAGGAAGGGATGCTGCACTTTGTCAAATGCTTTTTTAGCATCTATTGAGAGGATCATATGGTTCTTGTTCTTTCTTTTATTAATGTATTGTATCACATTGATTGATTTGTGGATGTTGAACCAACCTTGCAGCCCTGGAATAAATCCCACTTGGTCGTAGTGAATAATCCTTTTAATGTACTGTTGGATCCTATTGGCCAGTATTTTGGTGAGAATTTTTGCATCTGTGTTCATCGAGGATATTGGTCTGTAATTCTCTTTTTTGATGGGATCCTTGTCTGGTTTTGGGATCAAGGTGACGCTGGCCTCATAAAATGAGTTTGGAAGTTTTCCTTCCGTTTCTATTTTTTGGAACAGTTTCAGGAGAATAGGAATTAGTTCTTCTTTAAATTTTTGGTAGAATTCCCCTGGGAAGCCGTCTGACCCTGCACTTTTGTTTGTTTGGAGATTTTTGATGACTGTTTCAATCTCCTTACTGGTTATGGGTCTGTTCAGGTTTTCTATTTTTTCCTGGTTCAGTTGTGGTAGTTTATATGTCTCTAGAAATGGATCCATTTCTTCCAGATTGTCGAATTTTTTGGCGTAGAGTTGCTCATAGTATGTTCTTATAATTGTTTGTATTTCTTTGGTGTTGGTTGTTATCTCTCCTCTTTCATTCATGATTTTATTTATTTGGGTCCTTTCTCTTTTCTTTTTGATAAGTCTGGCCACGGGTTTGTCAATCTTATTAATTCTTTCAAAGAACCAGCTCCTAGTTTCGTTGATTTGTTCTATTTTTTTTTTTTTTTGGTTTCTATTTCACTGATTTCTGCTCTGATCTTTATGATTTCTCTTCTCCTGCTGGGTTTAGGCTTTCTTTGTTGTTCTTTCTCCAGCTCCTTTAGGTGTAGGGTTAGGTTGTGTATTTGAGATCTTTCTTGTTTCTTGAGAAAGGCTTGTACTGCTATATATTTTCCTCTCATGACTGCCTTTGCTGTGTCCCACAGATTTTGAACTGTTGTGTTTTCATTATCATTTGTTTCCATGATTTTTTTCAATTCTTCTTTAATTTCCTGGTTGAACCATTCATTTTTTAGAAGGACGCTGTTTAGTCTCCATGTATTTGTATTCTTTCCAAATTTACTCTTGTGATTGAGTTCTAGCTTCAGAGCATTGTAGCCTAAAAATATGCAGGGAATGATCCCAATCTTCTGATACTGGTTGAGACCTGATTTATGACCCAGGATGTGATCTATTCTGGAGAATGTTCCATATGCACTAGAGAAGAATGTGTATTCTCTTATTTTGGGATGGGATGTTCCGAATATATCTGTGATGTCCATCTGGTCCAGTGTGGCATTTAAGGCCTTTATTTCCATGTTGACCTTTTGCTTAGATGATCTGTCCATTTCAGTGAGGGGAATGTTAAAGTCTCCTACTATTGTTGTATTATTTTTGATGTATTTCTTTGATTTTGTTATTAATTGGTTTATATAGTTGGCTGCTCTCATGTTAGGGGCATAGATATTTAAAATTGTTAGGTCTTCTTGTTGGACAGACCCTTAGAGTATGATATAGTGTCCTTCTTCATCTCTTATTATAGTCTTTGGCTTAAAATCTAATTGATCTGATATAAGGATTGCCACCCCAGCTTTCTTCTGATGTCCATTAGCATGGTACATTGTTTTCCACCCTCTCACTTTAAATCTGGAGGTGTCTTCGGGTCTAAAATGAGTTTCTTGTAGGCAGCATATTGATGGGTTTTGTTTTTTTATCCATTCTGATACCCTGTGTCTTTTGATTGGGGCATTTAGCCCATTAACATTCAGGGTAACTATTGAGAGATATGAATTTAGTGCCATTGTATTGCCTTGTAAGGTGGCTGTTACCGTATAATGTCTCTGTTTCTTTCTGATCTACTACTTTTAGGGTCTCTCTTTGCTTAGAGGACCCCTTTCAATATTTCCTGTAGAGATGGCTTGGTGTTTGCAAATTCTTTCAGTTTTTGTTTGTCCTGGAAGCTTTTTATCTCTCCTTCTATTTTCAATGATAGCCTAACTGGATATAGTATTCTTGGCTGCATGTTTTTCTCATTTAGTGCTCTGAATATATCATGCCAGCTCTTTCTGCCCTGCCAGGTCTCTGTGGATAAGTCTGCTGCCAATCTAATGTTTTTACCCTTGTATGTTACAGACTTCTTTTCCCGGGCTGCTTTCAGGATTTTCTCTTTGTCACTGACTTGTAAATTTTACTATCAGGTGACAGGGTGTGGACCTATTTTTATTGATTTTGAGGGACGTTCTTTGCATCTCCTGGATTTTGATGTTTGTTCCCTTTGCCATATTAAGGAAGTTCTCTACAATAATTCTCTCCAATATACCTTCTGCTCCCCTCTCTCTTCTTCTTCTGGAATCCCAATTATTCTAATGTTGTGTCGTCTTATGGTGTCACTTATCTTTTGAATTCTCTCCTCATGGTCCAGTATTTGTTTTTCTCTCTTTTGCTCAGCTTCTTTATTCTCTGTCATTTGGTCTTCTATGTCACTAATTCTTTCTTCTGCCTCATTTATCCTAGCAGTAAGAGCCTCCATTTTTGATTGCACCTCATTAATAGCTTTTTTTATTTCAACTTGGTTAGATTTTAGTTTTTTTATTTCTCCAGAAAGGGCTTTTATCTCTCCGGAGAGAGTTTCTCTAATATCTTCTATGCCTTTTTCGAGCCCAGCTAGAACCTGAGAATCATCATTCTGAACTCTAGATCTGTCATATTACCAATGTCCATATTGATTAGGTCCCCAGCCTTTGGTACTGCCTCTTGTTCTTTTTTTTTGTGGTGAGTTTTTCCGCCTTGTCATTTTGTTCAGATAAGATTTGCTTTCTCCTCCCCTGGAATTCCGCTGTTCTCCTTGGAGAGTGAAGTTGGTCTTAACTGGGTTTCTTGTTGATCTTCTGGGGGAGGGGCCTGTTGTAGTGATTCTGAAATGACTTTGCTGGAGGCGGAATTGCACTGCCCTTACCAGGGCTGGGCTAAATAATCCGCCAGTGTTTGCTTTTGGGAGCTTTTGTTCCCTGAGCACTTTCTGTAGGGTTCCTGAGGATGGGAATGAAAATGGTGGCCTCCCAGTCTCCGGCTCGGAGCAGCAGAGAGCTCGGGGTCTCACTCCTCAGTGTGCCCTCAGAAAAAGCGCCCAACTGCCCGTCTCCCTGGCCTCTGGTCGCGCTTGGAGAAAAGTGCTCAATCACTCGCACTTGGAGAAAAGCGCTTGGTTGCTTCTGCCTCCCTGGCCTCCAGCCGTGCGCTTGGAGAAAAGTGCTCAGTCACTCTGTCTCCCTGGCTTCTGGCCGCGCTCTGAGCTCACCCAGCCTGTGCCCAGTTCAAGGTAACCACAAGCTGAGAGCTCACTCCTCGGCTTTGTCGCTGTAGCCAGCTTCCCCACTCTAATACCTGCTAGCTCTATGACACTCAGATACCCTCTGGTCCTTCTGTGACCCTGCGGGACCTGGGGTTATGCTGACCCCGCGTGGGCTTTCCCCTGGTTTAGCCTCTGGAGCGATGTCCCTCAGTGGAGCAGACTTTTAAAAGTTCTGATTTTGTGCTCCGTTGCTCCGCTGCTTGCCGGGAGCCGGCCCCTACCCCCCGCAGTCTATCTTCCCGTCGCTTTGGATTCACTTCTCCGCAGGTCCTACCTTTCAGAAAGTGATCGATTTTCTGTTTCTAGAATTGTTGCTCTTCTTCTCTTCGATTTCCCATTGGATTTGTAGGTGTTTGCAATGGTTAGATAAACTATCTAGCTCATCTCCTACTACCTGATGTCATCTCAGCCTGCTACTTATCCACCATCTTGACTCCTCCCCCTGCCTTGTTTTTAATAGTCTTCCCTTCTGCTGTTAAGAGCCCTCTTTCTCTATAAATGGCTCTGTGGATGTGGGCTGTGGCAAAGGCATACCTGCTATCAGTATAGATGTTTATCCGCTTGCCTGCTCCCATTGTTAGCGCCTTCGTTAGCACAATCGGTTCTGCACGTTGGGCAGGTGTCCCAGCCGCCAACAGTTCCGCCCAGACAGTCTCTGTCTCTGTGGTCACAGCTGCCCCCACATACCTGATTCCTTCCCGGACAAAGCTACTGCCATCTGTATACCAGGTGTCATCTGTATTCAGCAGCGGTTGGTTCTGGAGATCAGCTCTGACTCCATACACCTGAGCCAGAATTTCTTGGCAGTCATGTGGGGAGGGGGGTCCCCATCAGGGTTAGGGAGCAGTGTCGCTGGGTTTAGGGCTGTTGGTGCCTGGAACAAAATTCTAGTAGGGTTCAAAAGCAAGCTCTGGTAATGGGTCATTGCTGCTCCATTGGTCTGGGGGTTGTTTGAGTACCCCTTCAATGGCATGTGGGGTAGTGACACATAGTTCCTGCCCCATAGTCAGATTATCTGCATCTTTAACCATGGTGGCCACTGCAGCAATAATTTTGAAACATGGAGGCCATCCAGTGGCCACGGCATCTAATTTCTTTGAGAGGTATGCCACTGGTCTCTTCCAGGGGCCCATGTATTGAATTAGGATTCCCTTTGCCACCCCTTCCTTTTCATCCACATAAAGATGGAAGGGCTTAGTCAGATCAGGCAGCTATCGTTTGGAGCAAGTCCTTGGTGCCTTGTAGGCATGTTTTCTGGTCCTCTACTGCCAACAGGATATCATCTACATATTGTAATAGAGTCAGATTAGGGTGTTTGGCACGGGACTCACCTAAGTCTTTGTGCAGTGCCTCGTCGAAGATGATGGGCAAATTCTTGAATCCTTGCGGTAGTCGAGTCCAGGTGAGTTGTCCATTGATGCCCTTCTCTGGGTCAGCCCATTCAAAAGCGAAGAGGTCTTGGCTCTTTGGGGCCAAGGGCAAGCTGAAAAAGGCATCCTTTAGGTCTAGCACTGTATACCAAGTCTTGTCTGGGGGCAAGGTGGAG
This sequence comes from Lontra canadensis, assembly GCF_010015895.1. Taxonomy (NCBI): domain Eukaryota; kingdom Metazoa; phylum Chordata; class Mammalia; order Carnivora; family Mustelidae; genus Lontra; species Lontra canadensis. Next base: position 2,603 of record NW_022632423.1, on the reverse strand, counting down.
AGGAGGGTGTAGGGGTTTGGGACTGTAGGGTGCATGTCAATCACTCATCGGTTAACTTCCCTCAAGTCCTGGACCAGTCTATAATCATGAGAGTGTGGCTTTCGTACTGGCAGCAGGGGAGTGTTCTATGCCGACTGACAAGGCCACAGTATGCCTGAGTCTAGCAGTCGCCGGATGTGTGGGGAGATCCCCATCCGTGCTGTGAGAGGCATGGGGTATTGGCGGACTCTGACTGGTTCTGCTCCTGGCTTTAGTTCAATCTATATTGCTGGCCAATGTTGAGCCAATCCCATTCCCCCAGTTTCTGCCCATGCTTGGGGAAACTCCTTCTCCTGAAGCCAGCTTCTTGAGATGTCTGTTTTTCATGTGGGTTATTCATGTTCATGGCCAGTAGGATCTTAGCCAGGTTCCGAGTCTGACGGTCACTTATCCTAGCCTGTTGCTCCTCCAGGGTCTCTCTGTTATTGTAGAATCTTTCTGCCACCACTATCAGATCCTGCAGGCTCTTCTCTCCTAGTCTTTCTACCCTCTGTAATATCCTTTTAATGTCCAGAGTGGCTTGGTTAACAAAAGCCATAACTATGGCAGCTTTGGTCTCTGGGGCCTCTGGATTCATAGGGGTGTACTGTCTGAATGCCTCTCTGATCCTTTCTAGGAATGCTGCCGGACTCTCATCTTTACCCTGTCTTACACCATACACCTTGGCCAGATTGGTAGGCTTGCGTGCTGCAGCCTCAAGACCTGCCATTAGAGTCTCGCGGTAGACCTGGAGCCTTTCCTTACCTTCTGCCGAGTTGTAGTCCCAAGCGGGGCAAGACAAGGGGAAAGCTGCATTTATGAAATTGGTGTTCTGAGTCGGCTGTCTGTTGTCACCCAGGACAGACTTCCGGGCTTCCATCTGGATTCTCTCTTTCCTCGGTGGTAAAGAAAACCTGCAAGAGCTGCTGACCGTCATCCCAGGTGGGCTGATGGGTGAAAAGAACAGTATCCAAAAGACCAATCGGATCTTTTGTGTTATCGGAGAACTTTGCATGTTGGGTTCTCCAGTTGTATAAATCACTAGTAGAGAATGGCCAATATAACATTGGCTATCCCCCTGTTTCATCGGGGGTGGGGGGCTCCTATGGTGCAGAGGGGAAGGACAGTGGAATCGGCTGGTCCCAGGTTTGAGTTTGAGGCCACTCGATGGGTCCGTCCACGCGTCCCTGCCACCGGCCCATGCATGAGGGCCCCTCCATCTGGGAGGGGGAGCAGCACTCCCTCGACAGCCCTGATGCCTCTGCTGGAGGGGCAGATGGGGTTGAGGAGACCTGGTAAGGTGGTGGAAAAATCAGGTCCTCCATGGGAGTGTCCTGGAAGACCAGGTAAAGTGGAATCTTTGGTTCGGACTCTGCTTTCTTGTTAGACTTAGGAGTTAGTTTCCGCAGGGCCAGGAACTTGGGTGTAGGTCCTGCTTCAGGAGGGAGAAAAGGTTTAAGACAGGAGGGAGGATTCTCTATCATGTCTTGCCAGACCAGTATATAAGGTATTTGGTCAGGGTGGCCGTGTGGTTTTTCTCTGAAGATGATGGCCTTAACCTGTAGGATAATAGGCAGTTGAAAGGTTCCCTCCCGGGGCCATTTTACATTAAAAGCTGGCCACTCAGACATGCAGAAGGTCCGAAACTTTCCCTTTTGTATGTCTGTGCTTAGATTATGAGCTCTCTCCCTGACGTCTGAGAAGTGGTTAATCATCAGGGACAGAGGGGTAGTCTGTGTCTGTCCCATCATGCCTTCTGTGCACAACAAGGCACATACACTTACAACAATTAAAAAGAATACACTCACACAGACAAATGATCTGGGGTAGCTGCGAAGACAAAACTGAAAGGAAGTTAAGGGAGAATCCGACCGCAACAGCAGCCGGCTCTCCTCACAGACGAGGATCTTGTCCTCCAGGTGGGGGTAAGGGACGCCTCTTCCAAAAATTCCCATAAACTTAACCAGCACAACAGGCAAAATTCCCATACATTTAACAAACAGCACAACTGACAACAAGAACAAGACGCCTGACCGCCTAGGGGGACTCGAACCCCCTGGCTGCCTTGGTGGACCACAAACCCCCTGGTGACTGCTTAAGGGGACTCTAACCCCCTGAAATGGTGGGGGACTCAAACCCCCTGGTGACCGCCTAGGGGTACTCTAACCTCCTGAAGCGGCGGGGGACTCAAACCCCCTGCGGGGGCAAGGGACGTCTCCCAAGACCCCCTGTCAACGGCCCGCCACGCGTCCGCTTGAGCCAATGTCGATCCAGATACAAGTTGGAATTCCTATGGGTAAAAATACCGATTGGAACTCTCAAAGTATGCATGCAAATAGATAAAAATGAGTGCACTCACCAGCCAGCTCAAGACCCTCTGGTTTGGGGTCCTGGGAGTCTCCCAGATCTTGGTGCGACCTGCAAATGTTGTACCTGAGTGTTTGCGTCCAAGAGATCACCAAGGAGCCAACACTGATGCAATCACATGAGGGTTTATTTGACAAGCTTAAGCTTGGGCCCAAGTATACTGGACACAGCGGAGTAGGGACTTGGACCCCGAGCTTAGTTAAGGCAGGGGTATTTAT
>NW_022632422.1:0-11609 GCF_010015895.1 Lontra canadensis | reverse complement strand
TACAGTGGAATACTACTATGCAAGAAACAAAATAGACTACTCATGAGAACAGCAACATGGACCAATCTTTAAAAAATATTGAATGAAAGAAACCAGACATTATTATGATTCCTTCTATAGGACGATCAAGAACATTATTATGATTCCTTCTATAAGAAGATCAATAACATTATTATGGTTCCTTCTATAGGAAGATCAAGAACAGGGAAATTAAATGTATGATAAGAAAAATCAGAACACTGCCTCTGTGGAGAGGGATTGTCTGGAAAGGGGCACAAGGCACTTCCTGTAATAATGGAATATACTCTTTCTTTAATGTAGCATTGGTTACATAGGCAAATACATTTGCCAAAACTGGCCAAATTACTCTTAAGATCTCTGCATTGCAATATAAGTTAATTTCAACCTTTTAAAAATTTTAAGAGATCAAGTGCAGAGAAAGTGGAGCAGCCCATCAGACCCCACAGTCCTCATGGGAACCACTCCATGATGGCCCAGCACAGATGTTTGTGATAATGTTGCAAGTTCTAAATGAAATGTTATACCTCAACAAAAAGAGTGCTCTATGTTATGTAAGGCACAACCAAAGCAATGAATAAGAGTGTGTGTGTATGTGTGTGTGTGTGTGTGTGTGTGTGCATGTGTTTTAAGTATCCCTTTTTTAAAATGGACATATAATGTATTATTTGTTTCAGGAGTACAGGTCTGTGATTCATCAGTCTTACCCAATTCACAGCACTCAGCAAAGCACCTACCCTTCCCAATGTCCATCCACCAACCACCCCATCCCTCCCATCCCCATCCCCTCCAGGAACCCTCAGTTTGTTTCCTGAGATTAAGAGTCTCTTATGGTTTGTCTCCCTCTCTTGTTTCATCTAAGTATCCTTTAAAGTGCATTAATGCAAAAATGGTTAGGCCAAAATAGAGTACCCCCACCCCCCCCACACACACAGAATGAAAGTACTGTCCAGCAATGCTGCGGGTGTCACCAAAAGGTAAAGGATTTCCTGGCACAGGAGTTAAGCAAATCCAAACCGGCTGGATGTCGGTTTAGCAGAAATGGGATAGACACATTTAAGCTTCAGATTGTAAAAGTGAATGGAGGAATGGAATCTTGAGCAATAAGACTTTTAAGTTGTCCTTTGAAACAACAGTTGATGATTCCTTGAAGAGTTCTTAAAAAACTCAGAAACCACAGTTACACTTCAAATGGTTCTCTTCTCTCCTGACCCAGAAAGACGATAAAGGTTATGTAAAACTCTCTACTGGAAGGTCTATGCTGTGTGGTTGAATTTGTATGAAAACCTCACAAGGAAAAAGTCACCACTCTTTCCTGGAAATGTACTGATGGAAATCACACTTTATAAAATATTTTTTTTAATAAAAAGAATGTAATTGCTCACTGAATTGTAATATGAATGCAAATTAACTTACTGTAATTATACTGTGCAATTTTCTACTTTAAAAACTTAGAAAATGGAAGAGACCTGATAAGTAATTTGAACTGTAATTCTTCATTTTGTTCCTTCATTATGCAATGGTTACCATAAGCAATTTGTTCTGTTTTAATGTAAAATGTTTTTCCTTCATACCAGTCCATTCAGTACAGATACCCGTTCCCCCCCAACACACAAGTACATTGTAGAAATAAACGAGATAAAATTAATATAGCACAAGGGAATTTATGAAAGATTCTTAATATATTTTCCCTTGGAACCTTTAGCAGATTAAGTGTCTCTCCATCCTATGTCCTCAATGTGTTTTAAACAATCAGGGAATTCCTAACTAAATAGGAGTCAGATGACCAGCATTCATGCTTTAATGGCAAGGCTTGGGTAGAGAAATAAAGAAAATGGGTTTAGTCTCAGCTCTGCTACTAGTTAATTGTGTCACCTTCCTCATGCTGACCCTCATTTTGCTCATATGTAAATCAGAAGGCTGGGCTAGGTGATTTCCAGCTTCAGTCCCAGCCCTTATAATCTAAGACGGCTCTGTAGTCATTCTTTGCTTCACATTGTTTAAGCAACATAGAGTGACAGTAAATGAATTTCTTATTTAAAATTAATGACTGTCTGAATGAACCACAAGCCCTCTGGTGCAGTCATTCATTGCTAAAGGATGTCTAATGCAAAGATCATCTGTGATGAGGCAAATGTAAAAAAATAATAATTACCTGTTTTCGTGCTAATAATAATTTGCGTGTGTAGTTCCTTCAGTGTGGTTCCTGTTATCTGTAAAGTGAAAAGACAGAGAGCTGGGGATCTCATTAAGCAGCAGCACAGTGTAGTGGAAAGAGAGGTAGATAGAACTTGGAATCACGAGACTTTGGTTTGGCATTTCCTTTGGCTAATAACCATACCAGGCCTCAGGAATTTCATCTTTTAGAATGGATGCCCTCAGTTAATTTCTTGGACATTGTTAAGATAAAGCATATAATGAAAGGGAAAGTCATTTGGTCACCTGTATTTGTAAATGTCTTATTTAATCCTTCCAGCAACCATGTGAAGTAAGTGCTCCTCTCATCTCTATTTTTCAGCATACATACACACACTCACACATATACACATTCACACGCACACTTAACTCTCTCTCTCTCTCTCTCTCTCTCTCACACACACACACAAAAGTAAAAGAAAGAGAAGTTAAATAACTTTTTCAGAGTCATACAACCCATGACACATGTCCATCCTTTCTATTCAGAAGGGATAGTAATATATTTTCACCTCCAAATTCCCATATACAGGTAACTTTGTTTTGCCTCAACATATATGATCCTCTTACAGAAAGGGAACAAGTACGTCTTTGTGCAACCAACAGTACTGTGAACCTCTATTCCTCAGCTATAAAATGGCAATGAAAGTACCTATGTTTCTCTAAAGGATACTCTTTAGTTCTTTCTTTGGCTCTCATCCCACCCATACCCAGACCATTTCTCCCTTCCTGAAAACCCAGTTCCAATTTGGAGAAGTGTGTGATTTCTCAGAAGCTGTTTTCAGCCTCAGCTCTGGATGAGAGCATGTGACTGAGACAAAAATCATCCTGTAGACCAGGACACAGCAATGTAGGCTCCTAAAGGGAATGGGTCTTATGATTAAGCTGGATCCAAAGAGCTCAAAGCAGAGAGACCAAAAAGAACTCATCCTGTCATATCATGGAGTCATGGTCTAAAGTCAGCACTGCATTTACAATAATGGAGCCACTATATCCTTTTGATTATCTAAGCCAACATTGTTTATAGTTTCTGTTACTTCTGCCCAAACCACATCATCAATGTAATGAGGTCATGAATGAGAAATTGCAAAGGCTACACAATCATAAAATTTAGCAATGGTGATTATGACAACAATGACATGATGACTGGGAGAAGGAGAGAAACGCCTTTCAACAAACATGGCTCTGGAATTTCCCATAGATCAGAAATTTCCTTCAGGGGTTAAAGATAAAAGTAGTTCATTTTTCTATGTTTCATCTAGATTCATTTTATAATCTTCTTCTAGCAGCGCACTCCTATATATCCCTGATCAAACCACAAAGATGATGGGTCTCTTCCTGACCACACCTTCTCCATGCTCGCCTCCATTCCCTCACTCAGGTTGCTTCTTCCTCCAGGATGACTCCTCCCCATTCCCATGGACTGAAATCCTTCCCAATGTGTAGGACCTAGTTTAAACGAAGCCTCCCCCAATCATTCTCTCTTCTGCTTCCTTTATATATTGTGCCTACTTAAATCCTGATCCCTACCATGCGTTATGGGATTCCCCGTAAGGACTATAATCTCTTAGAGTAGATGCTAAGCTCCTTATAAACAGCAGAGAGAGAGAGAGATGTATGTGACACCTGTCACTGCACTAATTTCAAGGGTGATTCAGCTGGTGTGGTTGTAATTCCACCATTGAACAATCATCAATCAAAAGCATATAAACAGCACCTTATGAAGAGATGGAAAGTCTTTATAATTAGGAATGCTTAGACTTCGATCTAACTGGAATTTACAAAAAAAAGACAGGAGAGTGGATGACAGAGGAAGGAAGGGAAGAAGGAAGGAAGGAAGGAAGACAGGCAGGCATGCATCCCCATCTGGTTCCAGGTGCTGTCACTTGTCTCATCTCCATTATTGAATCCCATTAAGAATCCCTCTCTTATGGGCATTTGTTTAATGCCTGTCCCGCCAACAAACTGAAAGCCATCACTGTACCTTCCCTGTGCCTCATTGTACTATAACCAGCCCTTTCCCCAACCTTGTCAATGTACATCCAACATGTAACTCAAATCCCTTCACTTCCATCATCTCTCCTGCTATCACCCTGGACCCAGCCGTATCCATCTCTGGCCTAGAACTGTCCTTTGCTCTGTTTTTACTCTTGCTTCCCTGAAACACAAATATTAGCTGCAGTAACATTCTAAAAATAAAATTCAGATATTCTTACTTAAAACACATCAATGATGCCTAATTGTACTTTAGGTTCCAAAAGTCTTGATAAAGGCTTTCAAATCCCTCCATGATCTGACCTAGCCTCAACTCACTCCACTCTAACCCTGCTCATTATACTCCAGCAACAGTGGCCTTCATTCACTTCTACAAACCCCCATATAAAGGCCTTGCCAAGTAATGTTCTGTCTGCTTGGAATGGTATCTCCCCATGTCGCCAACAGCTTCTGCCCAGGCCCCAGCTCCTACATATTCACCAGTGCTAACTTAACTATCCCTTGTTTAACGGTCTGACCTTACTCCCAGCTGTAATGAGTTTCCTTGGTTAAAATCTTTCAAGGCACCTGTAATTTCCCTTCACAGACCTAATTACAATATAAAACTATTAATGTATAACAATATATAAAGTATAATTACATTTTATAATAATATTTTGGCTTAATGTCTATTTCCCCTCACAGACTATAAGCTCCATAAGGGTAGAGGGATGATTTTGTTTGTTGTTTTTGTGTTTGGTCACTGGAGTGGGTTGGACGGTGGCTCCCCAAGATATACGTCCATGACTCAGTCCCCAGATCTATGAGTGTTACCTTATTCGGAAAAAATCTTTGCTGTCTTTGTATCTCAAGTTAGGATGTTGAGATGAGAAGAGAATCCAGGACAGGGTGCCTGGGTGGCTCAGTCAGTTAAGTGTCCCGCTCTTAATTTCAGCTCAGGTCGTGATCTCAGGGTTGTGAGATGGAGTCTCATTTGGTTCTGTGCTCCACAGGAAGTCTGCTTCTTTCCTTTTCTCTGCCCCGTCCCTTGCTTGTGATCATTCTTTCTCTCTCCCTAATACGTAAATTAATAAATCTTAAAAAAAAAAAAGATAATCCAGGATTATACAGGTGGGTCCTAAATCATATTTAAAGTATCCTTGTAAGACACACATGATGGAGACATAGAGAAGAGGAGGCAATGTGACCAGACGGGCAAAGACGGGAGTGATATGGCAATAAGCTGAGAAACAGCTGACGGCAAAATAAACTGGAAGAGGCAAGGAACAGATTCCTCCCTAAAGACCTCGTAGGGAGCCCAGCTGTGTGGAGACCTCCATGTTAGACTTTGGGCTCCAGAACTATGAGAGGATAAACACCTGTTGTTCTAAGTTACCAAATTTGTGGCAACTTGTTACAGCAGCTCTATGGCACTAATAATTCTGTATTTCTAGGACACAGATAATTCTGTATTGGATATATTGCCAGGGGCTGATTGGTGAGTACATGCAGAATGAAAAAGTGAGTTTTCATAGAGCAAAAGTTATACACGTCCAGCATTATATACCAGATCTTTCCACGGTGAACAGAGCATACTAAGTGCTCAAATTATTTATTAAATTTCATTTAATTTGAATTCATTTTATAAAAAATACAGGCATATGAAAATTTTAAAGCTTAAATATGCAAGAGAAACAAAGATTTAACTAGGCAATGTTCTCTCCTTTTTTTTTAAGATTTTATTTATTTATTTGATAGATCACAAGTAGGCAGAGAGACAGGCAGAAAAAGAGAGAAGTTCAGGATGTGGGGCTCAATCCCAGCACCCTGAGATCATGACCTGATCTGAAGGCAAAGGCTTAACCCACTGAGCCACCCAGGTGCCCCCCAATATTCTCTTTTTTATAAATGAAAACTATAGAATTGAGAAAGATTATCTGACTTACGCGAGGTCACACAGCAGGTTCAGGCTGAAGGAAATTGCCTTTATTTATATAATTCCTATACCAACATCTACGAGAGTATCTTTCTTAAGTACAATTACATTATTCTAATTAAAATCATTTGCTATGTTGCTGCTGTCTTTAATCAAAGACTCCAGCATTCATTGTCATTAAACTAGTTAGTATGTGTAGGTCTGCACTGATAATGAAATAAATGTCGAACTAAATCCCAAGAATTGTAAGATGAAATTTTTATCCATTCAAATTCCAAGAAATCCAAGAGGGAATATCAACATTAGATAGACATTTACTATTGCATTTTAGTTGATTTAATTATGATTTCATTATTGGCATTCAAATATTTAAGCGGCTTATCAGGCATTATCTCTTCATTTAAGAATTTACCCCAGAATATATTAAAATGCATAGAGTAAACCAATGCACTTGAGTACTAAGGTTTTTCCCACTTAATTTCTGACTTAGGGATAACTCCACTCAAGGAGTATCTAATGATTACATTTATTGCTTTCTCATATTTTATGTATGCGTGACAGAAAAGACTACATATGTTTCTCTCAATACAAAAGGAGTATCTTGAATCACTCCTCCTTTCCTTCCTCTTCCTCTATGTGGGAACACACAATAGAGCTCTGGAAATCAGCATTGCTGGATTTATTTCACTGGTCTAATTGTATGATCTTGGGCAACTGACACCACTTTTTGTGTACCACTCACCCATTCTCTATCTAGCTACTCAGGCTCTAATTCCATTACTGTTAATACCACATCATTTAATTCCCAAACACATGCTCTTTTTTTGTCACTGTGTCCCCAGTTGTTCTATCCTCCCTGTAGACATGCCATGAATACCCGTCTATACCTGTCAGGAAAACTGCACAATGATTGTGAGAACCTGGTGTGTTCTTTCTTTCAGATTTACTATATGTGACTAAATTTGGAGACTCCTGTCATAGTCAGAGGACTCCCCAAGGTCATTTACCAAAGTTCTAGCTGCAGATCGATTTTTTTTTCTTTTTTAAATATTTATTAATTAAATAGTAAATAAATGTGAAATTCTCAAACAGTGTCATTTATATGGTAAGTCTTATTATGCCATCATCACTTAATGTCATAAAAAGATTCTAATTTAAAGAAAGGAAACTGCTTAACAATGAACTAAAGTACTTTTTCAAGTTTCTTCACCTGCAGATCGATTTTTAATTACACACACCTATGTAAGTTTTAACCATTATACCTTTAAGTATCCTTGGAACTGGAGCCCGCAACATCTTCCCTGGAATCTATTTTTCTGAATGACCATGTCTGTTTTGATTTATAAAGTTCATATTTTTAGTCATTCATATGTTCATTTGTCTAAAAACAAAACCAAACCCAAGTATTTTTTCCCTGTGAATGATGCGCTGTGCTAGGCGCTGATGATAAGGAAATGAAAGACTAGCTCCATTCCCAAGTAACTCACAGAACAATGAGAGAGAAAGATAAGTAAACAGGTAGTTTCTTAAAATCTTGCCCTAACCTCTGCCTTCGGCTCGGGTCATGATCTCAGTGTCCTGGGATTGAGCCCCGCATCGGGCTCTCTGCTCAGCGGGAAGCCTGCTTCCCCCTCTCTCTCTGCCTGCCTCTCTGCCTACTTGTGATCTCTGTCAAATAAATAAATCAAATCTTAAAAAAAAAAAAAAAAGCCTTGCCCTAAGTGGGGCACCTGCCTGGCTCAGTTGGTGAAGCATGTGATCTTGACCTTGGCGTCATGAGTTCAAGCCCTACATTGGGTATAGAAACAACTTGAATAAACTTAAAAAATTAATAAATAAAATAAAATAGTGCCTTAAGTACTATAATACAGGTAAGGACTGAGTGCTTTAAATGCCTCCCCACCTCCGAGAGAGAGATATTTAGAGTAGGGAAGTGATCAGCAGCTTCAAAAGAAAGACTTTGTGAGTCCATTAGATGGATGACAAAGGTCATCTCATCCCTTAGCTACTCAGCCCTCCAGATTCTTCACTATTCTGAGGTTTTCTCCAACTAATTCCTTTCCAGTGACACTGATCACTCTGTTAAGATTCTCAGAGAAGTTCCAAAGAGAGAAAGCCTTGTGAAGATTTCTCTCTCTGGGCAACCATGCAGCTACTGCCCAGATGAGATATAACTTTATTTGTGCTCACACTTGCACTCATTTTGTTACCGCCTCAGTATATTTCACTGGTTTTTAGGGGGAGATTTACTCCTCCTGTGGGCTTTCTTTCCAGCGAGGTCAATAAAGAACCAGCTTCCCAGAGAAAAATACTGTACGACGGTTCCATAATGTGAAGCCCAGGTCTGATTATACCATGCCCTTATTTGAAATCATCTCCAGTGCCTGGAGGAGAAAATCCAGGGTCTTTAATCTGGCGTACGAGACCTTCATGGTGAGCACCTGTGTACTCTGCGGCACAGATAAGGTATCTTGATAAGGGTATCAAGAGGACCCCACACATCAGAGGCCACTGGGCAGAACCCCTTTAGGCTGTGGCCCGAGGAGTCATTGAAGGGGTCAGTGGAGAAGTGATAAGAGCTAATCTACATTTTTGGAAGTTTATTCTACATTCCCTGAATGGAGCAACTATTGCAACAAAATCCATGTATACCTCAACGTGCTTCTTTAATACTTTCCTGGAATGAGACAGACCACCAATTAGGAAGCAAAAAACAGGGAAAGAGAATAAGTAACAACAACAAAAATTCATATTGTACTTCACTAAAAATACACCAAAGAGGGTTCCAGGGTATTTCCTATTACTTCTGTAAAAATGTCAATCTGAAGGTTTGCTATCCGTCTGAGTTACCCCAGTGCCAATCCATTACTTATTCTCTCGACAAATGCTAAATTGGCCAATAGTTTGTAAACATAGCCTTCTTTGTGTCACGGCCATTGTGCACAGGTGCACCTGGGTGAAAATGTGAATCACTCTAAGTGTTTAGTTATTTCATACTTGTCTGCACCTACTTAAGAAGTGTGCCTCGGGGCGCCTGGGTAGCTCAGTGGGTTAAAGCCTCTGCCTTCGGCTCAGGTCATGATCCCAGGGTCCTTGGATCGAGCCCCACATCAGGCTCTCTGCTTGGCCGGGAGCCTGCTTCCCTTCCTCTTCTCTCTGCCTACTTGTAATCTCTGTCTGTCAAATAAATAAAATTTAAAAAAAAAAAAAGTGTGCCTTGAAATCAGGGTTTGCTATCATTTTTTCCTCCTTCTGAAAAAATAAAATACAAAACACAGAAAATGCAAACCAGTTTAAGAAGTGACACATCTACTCTTCTCCATGAGGCAATAAACTAGTTATATGAAAAACACCCTCCAGCAATTTGAAGAGTTAGGTTCAAAATAACCCAACCTGTAGCTAATAACGTTTGAGTGTTGTACGGTTATATTAAAAAAAAAATCACTGGATTTGTCTCCTTGGATGAATGAATTAATTCAATAGAGATTTATTGAGCATCTATTAGACACAACAAAAACTGCTGTCTAAGAAATTAGATATCATCCTTGCCTTCAAGGAGCAGAGTATTTACATTTATTCTGCGGTCTTAGTTGCATAAAGTAAAAACCAATACAGGACACAGGTTGATCTGTCTTATTCCTTCATGCTATCAAGCCAACTCCACACACACACACACACACTATATTGAAAACACCGATTATGAATTAGCTGCACACTATTATTGTCCCCAGTTCTAAATCAGTAAGCTTCATGTACTTTGTGTTCCAAAATTTTGCTTATGTCCTAATTTTCCCGCTTCTGTCCTTAAGGCTCATTTACACAGGAACTTTTATTTTCCTCAACCTCTGACTAGGAGTTTGATTCCTCCCGAGCAACAGTGGCTCCTCTTGTCTTGGATAAACATTTTGCCTTCTGGTGTGGGGTCTGGAAGCTTTGGTGGGATCAAGAGGGAAGGGGCAACTCTCCCCTCACCACCGGGTTATATCCAGTCCTCATCTAACATCAACATAACCCTGCATTTCAAAAGAGCAATGTGTTCATGTAAGAAATATGACCAACCATGAATCCAAAGGCAGGATTCTACTTTTCTGTGGTAATATAAGAACACGCAGGTATCACATTTAAGTCATGAGTAAGCACAAACTCTACTGGATCCCTATGGCTGCCACGTCAGCTGGAGTCCCAGGCCCTTCCTCAGCATCTTAGTTTCTTTGGGACCTGATTGCGTAAGCAGTTCCCATGCAGAGGGTGGATTATTTAGGTGCCTTAAGAGATTCTTTTTCAATCTGACTGATGGCTGTGAAATTCTTTTCAAATATGTCATTTAGTGTTTCTCTCTCTTTTTTTTTTTTTACTCAGCTTATGAAAATGTGATATATTTGACATGACTTGCTGTATCTGTTAGGTTGATGTTATTGATTCTAGAATTATTTAGTGTTAAATATATGACAGGCTTTGTAGTCAACCACTGGGAATACAAAAGCCAACTGAACAGCTGTGGTCCCTTCCTTTAGGAAGCTTACCATCCTGTGGCGAGGGACATTTAATAATTCAGGTTCATGGATATATCCCAGGCAGTGTTTCACTAGGGGCTTCTAGTAGAGGTCTCTAAACAGAAACTGTTAAAGCTCCTTATGCTCCTGAAATTCTTTCAGTAAGAGAAACATGTTTGTGGGCACCTGGGTGGCTCCATCGTTAAGCATCTAACTTCAGTTCAGGTCATGATCCCAGGGTCCTGGGATCGAGCCCCACTTTGGGCTCCCTGCTTGGCAGGGAGCCTCCTTCTCCTTCTCCCTCTGCCACTCCCCCTGCTTGTGTTCTGTCTCTCTGTCAAATAAATACATTTTTAAAAATCCTAAAAAAAATAGGAGAAACATGTTTGTGATTATTCAGCTGAAAGATAATGACTGAAAGGCAAACAAATAAAGGAGGAGGCCACATTGGCTTGAATTCATACCAAAGTGGAAATGACTGACATTGGATATTAGTTCTTGAATAAAGCTCTTGATGGAGAAGAGGTAAAGAGGAAGGTACAGTAGGTTTTGAATTAGGGGAATCATGGTGTTATGAGGGGGGAGAAATTACCTACCAAATAATCTAGCTTATGGTGAGTCCTTTGAGTATATATTTGATGAAAAGAATTCTAAATTCAGATTCTTCTTTGGGCTCAATCACTTCACTCTGGGCTCTGAAAAAGGACCCTAATCTCTCTGAGATTTAAATTATTGTTTATTAAAAGGGGATAACAAAGTCTGTCCTAACACCTCACAAATTTGGGAGGAAAGTAATATTGATCATAGGCTATACACATGTAAGGTGTTAATAAGGCAGGAAAATTGTTATACTGCACTGGAAACCTCAAATTACCTCTAAAAGATGAATGAAACAAGTGTAAGCTGGGACACTGATTTAAAAGTAATTATACATACATACATCCTTATTGGTCCAGTAATAAAGTTCTACTCTCAGACTTCAAAACAATGAACTT